>NW_020190488.1:0-34514 GCF_002263795.3 Bos taurus
AAAATGGAAAATAAAACCCCATAAACAAATACATAACCTCAAGGGTCAGTGAGGCAATATCAAAAGATCTAACTTTCGTGTAACTTGAGTTTCAGGAGGAAAGGAGAGGGAGAGTGGAGCAGGAGAAAAACTTCTTTGAAGAAATAAGGGCTGAAAATACCTCAAATTTAGTGAAGGATATACATTTACGGATTCAGGAACTTCAGTAACCCAAGAAGGATATATACAAAGAAAGCCATTTCTAGGAAAATCATAGTCAGACTGATTGATCAAAGATAAAGAGAAAAATCTTGAAAACAGGCAAAGAAAATGATGCATTATATAGGGGACTCGTGATTCAATAATCTAGAAATTATTTATATGTTGGAATTAGCAGGAAAAAAATGGAGTGCAGAAGACAGTTGAATAATATCTTTAAAGTGTTAAAAGGGAAAAAATTCTTAACCTAGAATTATATATCCAGAGAAATTATCCATCAAGAATGAAAGTAAAGTGAAAATAGTTTTGGGGGAGGAGCCAAGATGGCGGAGGAGTAGGATGGGGAGAACACTTTCTCCCCCACAAATTCATCAAAAGAGCATTTAAACGTCGAGTAAATTCCACAAAACAACTTCTGAATGCCGGCAGAGGACATCAGGCACCCAGAAAAGCAATCCAACTCTTCGAAAGGAGGTAGGAAAAAATATAAAAGACAAAAAAAGAGACAAAAGAGGGAGGGACGGAGTTCCATCCCGGGAAGGGAGTCTTAAAAAGAGAGAAGTTTCCAAACACCAGGAACCTTCTCACTGCCGAATCTGTGCCGAGCTTTGGAAGCACAGAGGGCACATAACAGGAAGAAAAAATAAATAAACAATTAAAACTCGAAGATTGAGAGTCCTACAGTAACTCCCCCAGCGGAGAAGCAGCGCAGACGCCTGCACGCACCATTAGCAAGCGGGGGCTGGGCAGGGAGGCGCAGCGTGGGCTGCATCGCTTAGAGTAAGATCTGGCCTGAATACCCTGACCACTATCTGAGTGAAATAATTTGGGCTACGCAAACCAGACTGTGGGATATTACCACGCGAAAAGCCAGCCTAACCTAAGACGCCAGGCCCGCGCACGGAACAAAGAATTGAACAGAGATAGCCGGCTGCAGACCTTCCCCCTCCGGTGACAGGCAGCCAGAGCTGGAAGGGGGCAATCGCAGCCCCAGAGAGACATTATCTATAAAACTGTAAGCAGGCTTCTTTGCTAACTAAAACTTTTTGGGGGTCTGGACGGTTAACATCTGCCTGAGAAGGTGCGCCGGTTTTACACCCAGATAACCGAGTGGCGGGGAGGCAATAAGTCGCAGCATTGGCGCTCGCCAAACACCTCATCACTTGAGCTGCTCGGACCTGGGAAGAGCACAAACTCAGGCCCAACTGAGTCTGCGCCTCTGAGGACTACCGAGTGCCTGAACCTGAGCGGCTTGGACCTGGGAGGTACATGCAACCCAGGGCCAGCCTCGGATTGTTCCCGGCGGAACAACCTAGAGCCCGAGCAGTGTGGGCAGGGAGGCTACACGCGCCATGAGTGGGGGCAGACCCAGTGTGGCTGAGGCACTGCGAGCGCACGCCAGTGTTATTTGTTTGCAGCATCCCTCCCTCCCTCCCCACAGCGCGACTGAACAAAGAGAAGAAATACAGCTCCACCCATCAGAACACCGACACAAGCTTCCCTAACCAGGAAACCTTGACAAGCCACCGGTACAAACCCACACACAGCGAGGAAAAGCCACAATAAAGAGAACTCCACAAACTGCCAGAATACAGAAAGGACACCCCAAACTCAGCAATTTAAACAAGATGAAGAGACAGAGGAATAGCCAGCAGATAAGGAACAGGATAAATGCCCACCAAACCAAACAAAAGAGGAAGAGATAGGGAATCTACTGATAAAGAATTCCGATAATGATAGTGAAATTGATCCAAAATCTTGAAATTAAAATGGAATCACAGATAAATAGCTTGGAGACAAGGATTGAGAAGATTGCAAGAAAGGTTTAACAGGACCTAGAAGAATAAAAAAGAGTCAATATATAATGAATAATGCATAAATGAAATTAAAAACACTCTGGAGGCAACAAATAGTAGAATAACAGAGGCAGGAAGATAGGAATTAGTGAATTAGAAAAGATAAATGGTAAGAAAATAAATGAAATCAGAGAGAATAAAAGAAAACGAATTAAAAGAAATGAGGACAATCTCGGAGACCTCCAGGACCAATATTAAACGCTACACATTTGAATCATAGGGGTTCCAAGAAGAAGGAAGACAAAAAGCAAGACCATTGAGAAAATACTTGAGGAGATAATAGTTGAAAACTTCCCTAAACTGGGGAAGGAAATAATCACCCAAGTCCAAGAAAACCCAGAGAATCCCAAACAGGATAAACACAAGGCGAAACACCCCAAGACACATATTAATCAAATTAACAAGATCAAACACAAAGAACAAATATTAAAAAGCAGCAAGGGAAAAACAACAAATACACAAAAGGGAATTCCCATAAGGATAACAGGCGATCTTTCAATAGAAACTCTTCAAGCAGGAGGGAATGGCAAGACATACTTAAATGATGAAAAAAAATAACTACCAGCCCAGATTATTGTACCCAGCAAGGATTTCATTCAAGTATGAAGGGAGAATAAAAGCTTCTCAGACAAGCAAAGCTGAGAGATTCTGGCACCACAAACCAGCTCTCCAGCAAATACTAAAGGATATTCTCTAAGCAGGAAACACAAAATGGTGTATAATTCGAACCCCAACAATAAAGTAATGGCAACGGGATCATACTTATAGTAATTACCTTAAACGTAATGGGTTGATGCCCAACCAAAAGACAAAGACTGGCTGAATGGATACAAAACAAGACCCCTACATATGTTTGTCTACAGGAAGACCCACCTCAAAACAGGGGACACATACAGACTGAAAGTGAAGGGCTGGAAAAGATTTCCATGCAAATAGGGACAAAAGAAAGCACGGAGTAAGCAATACTCATATCAGATAAAATAGACTTTAAAAACAAAGGCTGTGAAAGAGACAAGAAGGTACTACATAATGATCAAAGGATCAATCCAAAAGAAGATATACAATTATAAATATATTATGACCCAACACGGGAGCACCACAGTATGTAAGACAAATGTAAAAGTATGAAAGGAGAAATTAACAATAACACAATAATAGTGGGAGACTTTAATACCCCACTCACACCTATGGATAGATCAACTAAATAGAAAATTAACACAGGAAACACAAACTTAAAACGATACAATAGACAGTTAGACTAATTGATATCTATAGGAATTTCATCCCAAAACAATGAATTTCACCTTATTTCTCAAGCGCACATGGAACCTTCTCCAGGATAGATCACATCCCTGGGCCATAAAGCTAGCCTTGGTAAATTCAAAAAAATAGAAATCATTCCAAGCATCTTTCTGACCCACAATGCAGTAAGATTAGATCTCAATTACAGGAGAAAAACTATTAAAAATTCCAACATATGGAGGATGAACAACACCCCTGCTGAATAACCAACAAATCACAGAAGAAATCAAAAAAGAAATCAAAATTTGCATAGAAACGAATGAAAATGAAAACACAACAACCCCAAACCTGTGGGACACAGTAAAAGCAGTCCTAAGGGGAAAGTTCATAGCAATACAGGCACACCTCAAGAAACAAGAAAAAAAGTCAAAAAAATAACTTAACTCTACACCTAAAGCAACTAGAAAAGGAAGAAATGAAGAACCCCAGGGTTAGCAGAAGGAAAGAAATCTTAAAAATTAGAGCAGAAATAAATGCAAAAGAAACAAAAGAGACCATAGCAAAAATCAACAAAGCCAAAAGCTGGTTCTTTGAAAGGATAAATAAAATTGATAAACCATTAGCCAGACTCATCAAGAAACAAAGGGAGAAAAATCAAATCAATAAAATTAGAAACGAAAATGGAGAGATCACAAGAGACAACACAGAAACACAAAGGATCATAAGAGACTACTATCAGCAATTATATGGCAATAAAATGGACAACGAGGAAGAAATGCACAAATTCTTAGAAAAGTACAACTTTCCAAAACTCGACCAGGAAAAATAGAAAACTTAACAGACCCCATCACAAGCACGGAAATTGAAACTGTAATCAAAAATCTTCCCAGCAAACAAAAGCCCAGGTCCAGACGCCTTCACAGCTGAATTCTAACCAAAAATTTAGAGAAGAGCTAACACCTATCCTACTCAAACTCTTCCAGAAATTGCAGAGGAAGGTAAACTTCCAAACTCCATTCTATGAGGCCACCATCACCCTAATACCAAAACCTGACAAAGATCCCACAAAAAAAGAAAACTACAGGCCAATATCACTGATGAATATAGATGCAAAAATCCTAAACAAAATTCTAGCAATCAGAATCCAACAACACATTAAAAAGATCATACACCATGACCAAGTGGGTTTTTATCCTAGGGATGCAAGGATTCTTCAATATCCGCAAATCAATCAATGTAATACACCACATTAACAAATTGAAAAACAAAAACCATATGATTATCTCAATAGATGCAGAGAAAGCCTTTGACAAAATTCAACACCCATTTATGATAAAAACTCTCCAGAAAGCAGGAATAGAAGGAACATACCTCAACATAATAAAAGCTATATATGACAAACCCACAGCAAACATTATCCTCAATGGTGAAAAATTGAAAGCATTTCCTCTAAAGTCAGGAACAAGACAAGGGTGCCCACTTTCACCATTACTATTCAACATAGTTTTGGAAGTTTTGGCCACAGCAATCAGAGCAGAAAAAGAAATAAAAGGAATCCAAATTGGAAAAGAAGAAGTAAAACTCTCACTATTTGCAGATGACATGATCCTCTACATAGAAAACCCTAAAGACTCCACTAGAAAATTACTAGAACTAATCAATGATTATAGTAAAGTTGCAGGATATAAAATCAACACACAGAAATCCATTGCATTCCTATACACTAACAATGAGAAAACAGAAAGGGAAATTAAGGAAACAATTCCATTCACCATTGCAACGAAAAGAATAAAATACTTAGGAATATATATACCTAAAGAAACTAAAGACCTATATATAGAAAACTATAAAACACTGGTGAAAGAAATCAAAGAGGACACTAATAGATGGAGAAATATACCATGTTCATGGATTGGAAGAATCAATATAGTGAAAAAGAGTATACTACCCAAAGCAATTTATAGATTCAGTGCAATCCCTATCAAGCTACCAACAGTATTCTTCACAGAGCTAGAACAAATAATTTCACAATTTGTATGGAAATACAAAAACCTCGAATAGCCAAAGCGATCTTGAGAAAGAAAAATGGAATTGGAGGAATCAACCTACCTGACTTCAGGCTCTACTACAAAGCCACAGTTATCAAGACAGTATGGTACTGGCACAAAGACAGAAATATAGATCAATGGAACAAAATAGAAAGCCCAGAGATAAATCCACGCACATATGGACACCTTATCTTTGACAAAGGAGGCAAGAATATACAATGGATTAAAAACAATCTCTTTAACAAGTGGTGCTGGGAAATCTGGTCAACCACTTGTAAAAGAATGAAACTAGAACACTTTCTAACACCATATACAAAAATAAACTCAAAATGGATTAAAGATCTCAACGTAAGACCAGAAACTATAAAACTCCTAGAGGAGAACATAGGCAAAACACTCTCTGACATACATCACAGCAGGATCCTCTATGACCCACCTCCCAGAATATTGGAAATAAAAGCAAAAATAAACAAATGGGACCTAATTAAACTTAAAAGCTTCTGCACATCAAAGGAAACTATTAGCAAGGTGAAAAGACAGCCTTCAGAATGGGAGAAAATAATAGCAAATGAAGCAACCGACAAACAACTAATCTCAAAAATATACAAGCAACTCCTACAGCTCAACTCCAGAAAAATAAATGACCCAATCAAAAAATGGGCCAAAGATCTAAATAGACATTTCTCCAAAGAAGACATACAGATGGCTAACAAACACATGAAAAGATGCTCAACATCACTCATTATCAGAGAAATGCAAATCAAAACCACTATGAGATACCATTTCACACCAGTCAGAATGGCTGCGATCCAAAAGTCTACAAATAATAAATGCTGGAGAGGGTGTGGAGAAAAGGGAACCCTCTTACACTGTTGGTGGGAATGCAAACTAGTACAGCCACTATGGAGAACAGTGTGGAGATTCCTTAAAAAACTGGAAATAGAACTGCCTTATGATCCAGCAATCCCACTGCTGGGCATACACACTGAGGAAACCAGAAGGGAAAGAGACACATGTACCCCAATGTTCATCGCAGCACTGTGTATAATAGCCAGGACATGGAAGCAACCTAGATGTCCATCAGCAGATGAATGGATAAGAAAGCAGTGGTACATATACACAATGGAGTATTACTCAGCCATTAAAAAGAATACATTTGAATCAGTTCTAATGAGGTGGATGAAACTGGAGCCTATTATACAGAGTGAAGTAAGCCAGAAGGAAAAACACCAATACAGTATACTAACGCATACATATGGAATTTAAAAAGATGGTAACGATAACCCTGTATACGAGACAGCAAAAGAGACACTGATGTATAGAACAGGCTTATGGACTCTGTGGGAGAGGGAGAGGGTGGGAAGATTTGGGAGAATGGCATTGAAACATGTGAAATGTCATGTATGAAACGAGATGCCAGTCCAGGTTCAATGCACGATGCTGGATGCTTGGGGCTGGTGCACTGGGACGACCCAGAGGGATGGTATGGGGAGGGAGGAGGGAGGAGGGTTCAGGATGGGGAACACATGAGAAATAAAGGAATATTAAAAAAAGGAAATAGTTTTACACAGAGGAAAACTAAGATTTTGTGTCCAGCAAATTTGTACCACAAGAAATGATAAAAGGAGTTCTTCAGGGTGAGGGAAATGATACCATATAAAAACCGGAATCTTCAGGAAGGAATGAAGAATTTCAGAAATGGTAAATATCTAGTAAATGTGAAAACTGTTTCCCTCATAGTTTCTTAAAAACATATAGCTGTTTAAAGGAAAGGCTATATTGTGTTGGATGCAAAATGTATGGAGATAAAAGAATGTCTATATGTGTAAAGTTACTTTGCTGTACAGCAGGAATTGGCACAACATTGAAAATAAACTGTATTTCAATTAAAACATATTTTAAATGTATGGAGGTGTAATGTACCTGACAACTAGAGCACACAGATGGGAACTGAGGTAAATTGACTTAAATAGCTACAATGGTTCTATATTTTATGTGAAAAGACAAAAGATTATCTCTAAGTAGACAATGAAAAGTTAATGAAAACTGGATATCCAAACAGAAAAAAAGTAGACCTCCATCCCTATCTCAAGTCATACTCAAAAATTTATATAAGTAGGTACATACACTTAATGTAACAACTTAATCCATAAATCTTTTAGAAGAAAACACAGAAGTGTACCTCTATGACCTGGGGGTAGGCAACAGTTTTCTAGATAGGAAACAGAGAGCAATAATCATACAATTTAAAAACTGATCAATGAAACTTCATGAAAATTAAAAACATTTTTTTTTACCAAAAGATACTATTAAGAAGATACATATAAGCTGCATGTGTGTGTGCATGTTAAGTCACTTCAGTCGTGTCCGACTGTTTGCAACTCTGTGGACTGTAGCCTGTCAAGCTCCTCTGTCCATGGGATTCTCCAGGCGAGAATACTGGAGTGGGTTACCATTTCCTTCTCCAGGGGATCTTCCCAACCCAGGGAATGAACTCATGTCTTCTGTGGCTGCTGCATTGCAAATGGATTCTTTACCACTGAGCTGCCAAGGAAGCCCATAAGCCACGTATTAGGAGAAAATATTTACAATGTATCTGATAAAGGACTAATATGTGGGATATATAAAGATGAATAATCTAATAAAACAGGCAAAATATTTGAACATAATATTCACAAAATAAGGTATGTGAATGGCCAATAAACACATGAATATGTAGTCAACATCATTAGTCATTAGGAAATTGTTTACTAAAATCACAATGAAAAAACAAATAAAACCACAATACCACTACACATCCACACGAATGGCTAAAATTAAATAGACTGACAACACCAAAAGTTGTCAAGAATTTGGAGCCACTGGAACTTGCATACATTTTTGGTGGGAGTGTAAAATGATAGAACCACTTTGGAAAAGTATCTTGAAGTTATTTATAAAACTAAATGTACAGCAACCATAATATGGAAAAATTCTACTCCTCAGTATTTTCACAAGAGAAATGAAATCATTAGTCCACACAAAACCTGTATATGAATGGTCATAGCAACTTTATTCATAATACCTCCAAACTGGAAATAACTCATGGGTCCAGTAGTAGGTGAAAAACTGGTATAGTCATACAATGGAATATTACTCAGCATAAAAAGGAATGAATTACTGATACACACAACAGCATGGATGAAACTTTAAAATATTATGCTGAATGAAGGATCCTAAAACAAAAGAGTATAAACTTCATGACTCTATTTACATAAAGTTCTAGAATAGGCAAAGTTAATCTATGATAAAAATACAAACAAAACGCAGGCAGGGATAAGAGGAGGAATTGAATGCAGAGGGGCATGAGGAACTTTCTGAAGTTTTGGTAACGTTCTATATCTTGAAAGAGGTCCAGGTTACATGTATATTAATTTTTCATTTCTCACTGGTGGTTTAATGAAGATATATGCATTTAATTTTTATGTAACTTTAATTTCAAAAAGAATGTACCCTAAACCAATGCTGAACTCTAGTTCATGATAGGTATGCTGAAGTATTTAGGGAGAAGTGTATCGTCATCTGTAACTTATTTTGACATGCATCAAAATAATAAGGATGATAAATGGATAGAGTGATAGAGATGAAGTGTGTGATAATACAATATAAACTGTAGAATATAGATGTTTGGTATATGGGTGTTCACTGTGAAATTCTTTCAACTTCTTTGCTTTTAAATATTAATAAAATATTAGAGACAAAATAATGGTGGCTATGATTTATCCAGGTATCCCTTATCTCCCCACATCTCTTCCTCTGTCTGATTTCTTAATGCTCACCCATATTTAGGATCTGAATTTCCCTCTCTTATTTTATTCCTGGCTTATGACTTGTACCCTCACACTTCTTACTCCCTAGTGTTTCCCATAACTCATATCTCCTTCACTAACTCCATTTCAGAATATCCACAGATAAGGATGTGATCAACTTATCCAATGGACCCTTCCAAGGGCCCTACCCCATCAGATGGAACCTCCCAGCTCAGGCTCCAATAGCGCTCCCTGGCTCCCACTGAAAAGGATTAGCTTTCAGAGATACAAGCTCACAGTGCAGAGGAAATTGCAATGGACACACAAAAGCATCCATCTTGGCCTGTACAGTTGAAGATGTCCTTGTGTGGGGCTTTTGTTTTACCTTATATCTAGATCAAGCGTTTGACCTCAGTTTATTTCAGAGACTGTACGGAAATCAGGGTCCAGGTAGTGTCCACAGGGCCCTCCCAGACATACCATGATATGTTTGTTTAGGAACCAAGATGAAGTTCAGAGGTCTTAAAAATCCAACAGGCTGGATCACTGGCTCTCATCTTTATGTTCCTGAGTGATGGTTGTGAGTCAAGCTTAAAAGGAAATAAGTCTCCAAAACCTCCAGAACTGGATGCCAGAACACCTAGTCCAGTGGTTCACACCCTTCAGTTCAATTCAGTTCAGTCACTCAGTCGTGTCCGACTCTTTGTGACCCCATTGACTGCAGCATGCCAGGCCTCCCTGTCCATCACTAACTCCCAGAGTTTATTCAAACTCATGTCCATTGAGTCAGGGATGCCATCCAACCATCTCATCCTCTGCTGTCCCTTTCTCCTCCCACCTTCAATCTTTCCCAACATCAGGGTCTTTTCAAATGAGTCAGTTCTTCGCATCAGGTGGCCAAAATATTGGAGTTTCAGCTTCAGCATCAGTCCTTCTAATGAATATTCAGGACTGATTTCCTTTAGGATGGACTGGTTGGATATCCTTGCAGTCCAAGGGACTCTCAAGAGTCTTCTCCAGCACCACAGTTCAAAAGCATCCATTCTCTGGGACTCAGCTTTCTTTATAGTCGAACTCTCACGTCCAAACACGACTACTGGAAAAACCATAGCTTTGACTAGATGGACCTTTGTTGGCAAAATAATGTCTCTGCATTTTAATATACTGTCAAGGTACGTCATAGCTTTTCTTCCAAAAAGCAAGCGTCTTTTAATTTCATGGCTGCAGTCAGTCACCATCTGCAGTGATTTTGGAGCCCCCCAAAATGAAGTCTGTCACTGTGCCCAATGTTTCCCCATCTATTTGCCATGAAGTGATGGGACCAGGTGCCATAATCTTAGTTTTCTGAATGTTGAGTTTTATTTTTTTCTTTTTAGGGTGTTACCTTGCAATTACAACAGAACTTTATTAAAATATTTTTATTTTATCAAGATATACTTGTTCCATTTATTTTTTAATGTATAAAAGTTTTACAAAATTATTTTGTATTCATAAATACAAAAATTTATGTATTCATAAATGCACAAAATTTAAAGGATTTTATGTATTCATAATACATAAAATCCTTTAAATTCAGTATGTCAAGGCTGGATATTGTCACCCTGATTATTTAACTTATATGCAGAGTACATCATGAGAAACGCTGGACTGGAAGAAGCAAAAGCTGGAATCAAGATTGCCGGGAGAAATATCAATAACCTCAGATATGCAGATGACACCACCCTTATGTCAGAAAGTGAAGAGGAACTAAAAGGCCTCTTGATGAAAGTGAAAGTGGAGAGTGAAAAGTTGGCTTAAAGCTCAACATTCAGAAAACGAAGATCATGGCATCCGGTCCCATCACTTCATGGGAAATAGATGGGGAAACAGTGGAAACAGTGTCAGACTTTATTTTTTGGGGCTCCAAAATCACTGCAGATGGTGACTGCAGCCATGAAATTAAAAGACGCTTACTCCTTGGAAAGAAAGTTATGACCAACCTAGATAGCATATTGAAAAGCAGAGACATTACTTTGCCAACAAAGGTCCGTCTAGTCAAGGCTATGGTTTTTCCATTTGTCATGTATGGATGTAAGAGTTGGACTGTGAAGAAAGCTGAGCACTGAAGAATTGATGCCTTTGAACTGTGTTGTTGGAGAAGACTCTTGAGAGTCCCTTGGACTGCAAAGAGATCCTACCAGTCCATTCTGAAGGAGATCAGCCCTGGGATTTCTTTGGAAAGAATGATGCTAAAGCTGAAACTCCAGTACTTTGGCCACCTCATGCGAAGAGTTGACCCATTGGAAAAGACTGATGCTGGGAGGGATTGGGGGCAGGAGGAGAAGGGGATGACAGAGGATGAGATGGCTGGATGGCATCACTGACTCAATGGACGTGAGTCTGAGTGAACTCCGGGAGTTGGTGATGGACAGGGAGGCCTGGCGTTGTGCGATTCATGGGGTTGCAAAGAGTCGGACACGACTGATCGACTGAATTGGACTGAACTGATGTATTCATAAATGCATAAAATACACAAAAATTTTATGTATTCATAGATGCATGCTGCTGCTGCTGCTAAGTCGCTTCAGTCGTGTCCGACTCCGTGCAACCTCATGGACTGCAGCTCACCAGGCCCCCCTGTCCCTGGGATTCTCCAGTCAAGAAAACTGGAGTGGGTTGCCATTTCCTTCTCCAATGCATGAAAGTGAAAAGTGAAAGTGAAGTTGCTCAGTCGTGTCCAACTTAGCGACCCCATGGACTACAGCCTACCAGGCTCTTCCTTCCATGGGGTTTTCCAGGCAAGAGTACTGGAGTGGGGTGCCATTGCCTTCTCCGATTCATAGATGCATAAAGTACATAAAAATTTATGTATTCATAAATGCATAAAATTTAAAGAATATGGACACTGGAAAGGTACAGGTCTGAGTTTGAATACTGTTTCTATCACCTACTAGGGTGAATCACCCAAGTTCACAACTTCAGTTTCTTTATCTGAACGTTGAGTTTTAAGCCAACTTTTTCTCTCTCCTCTCTCACTTTCATCAAGGGGCTCTTTAGTTCTTCTTTGCTTTCTGCCATAAGGGTGGTGTCATCTGCATATCTGAGGTTATTGATATTTCTCCCAGCAATCTTGATCCCAGCTTGTGCTTCATCCAGTCTAGCATTTCTCATGATGTACTCTGCATATAAGTTAAATAAGTAGGGTGACAACATATAGCCTTGATGTACTCCTTTCATGATTTGGAACCAGTCTGTTAGTCCATGTCCAGTTCTAATTGTTCCTTCTTGACCTGCATAAAGATTTCTCAGGAGGCAGGTAAGGTGGTCTGCTTTCCCATCTCTTTCAGAATTTTCTGGTTTGTTATGATCCACACAGTCAAAGGCTTTGGCATAGTCAATAAAACAGAAGTAGATGATTTTCTGGAAGTCTCATTGCTTTTTCAGTGATCCAACGGATGTTGGCAATTTGATCCCTGGTTCCTCTGCCTTTTCTAAATCCAGCTTGAACATCTGGAATTTCAGTGTTTGCGTACTGTTGATGCCTGGCTTGGAGAATTTTGAGCATTACTTTACTAGTGTGTGAGATGAGTGCAGTTGTGCAGTAGTTTGAGCATTCTTTGGTGTTGCCTTTCTTTGGGATTGGAATGAAAACTGACCTTTTCCAGTCCTGTGGCCACTGCTGAGTTTTCCAAATTTGCTGGCATGTTGAGTGCAGCACTTTCACAGCATCATCTTTCAGGATTTGAAATAGCTCAGCTGGAATTCTATCACCTCCACTAGTTTTGTTCATAGTGATGCTTTCTAAGGCCCACTTGACTTTGCATTCCAGGATGTCTGGCTCTACGTCAGTGATCACACCATCGTGATTATCTCGGTCGTGAAGATCTTTTTTGTATAGTTCTTTTGTGTATTCTTGCCATCTCTTCTTAATGTCTTCTGCTTCTGTTAGGTTACACATTAAAATTACCTGGGCACTGATGTTTGTAAAGGCTCCCAAAATGATTCTAGTGTGCAGGGCAAACAAGTTGGATTATCCCATTGGGATTAACTGGTATAGCCATACCCATTGTGAAGATATTGAGAAGTACTTTCAATGAAGTTGGTAAATGCCCTGAGACCTGAGTGCCCTGGACACCTCATCTCTTCCATTCCAGAGCCCCCAGACATTCCCACAATCAGTTATTAAATGGTTAGTGCCTGACCAGTAAGAGTCCTTCAGAACCCTGCTTCAGCATTTAGCCAGATTTCATTCTAAATAGTCAGTGCCCAGTACTGTACCCATTATTAAATACTTCGAATGCCACTTCTGCAGCCAGTGCTGAGAAACACTGATCTGGTCAGTTCAGATAAGCATCTGAATCTTTTATCTGTACCACACTAAATAACTAGTCTGAATACATTGCTATCTCTGTCCATGCATATAACCAGGCTTATGATCTTAAGCAAGTCATTTCCTCACCCTGAATCCCATCTGAAAAATGATAGGGTTTAACTGGGTCATCTTTAAGCTCGTTTCCAACTCTGAATTGTGTGGCACTGTGGTTCTATGAATCACAAATTCAGCAAAGCTAAAAGCATCTCCAAGAGAAGTGAAAGCCAAATTGATCTAACCTCCTGCACACTGACCCAAACCAGCCAAAGAGAACCCAGAGTGCATGCTAAATGTATATTGCTCTTCTTAGGAGATATGAATCTTCCTTAAAGCTGCACAGCTCCTCCAACCCACCAAGTTATGGCTTGGAACTTGAAGCCTGGAGGTGAATTCTCCCCAACTTGGGACAAAGATGCAAATATTATTAGAGCTGATTATGAAGTTATCCAATCTGCTTTTAAAGTATGGTCCCGACACTTCCACTTGCAGCTTCTTGCAGTAGTGCCCTGCACAGAGGGTGACATACTACAAGAAGACATAATCTGTTTTACTTGTTCTATGTTTATTTGCCATCCATTTCATTGAGTGACCCCTTTGTTTGTGGATTATAGGGAAGGGAAGAAGTCAGTTGGTTTTTATTGGTCCCTCCAGAAATTTAAACAGCTTCAAACTGTCCTCCCCAAGTCTATGCCTCTTTTGGCCAAGCGTGCCTTTGATTTTACAATCTCATCACAACCCTCAGTGCCATGGCTTTTCAAGCACAGCTCACGTTATCTGGATCTTTTCACTTTTCACTTGATCTTTCCCAAGGCAATGTTGCCAAGTGGTAACTGGAACCATGTTTACATTGCCAAGTGGTAACTGGAACCATGTTTTCAATAATCTGAAGTGAGATGGTGAGTTGGCCATTATGTAGTTCATACAATCCTTCTGAATGGCCTGAACTATCCAGATCACTTGTCTATACTGAAAAATAAATAGTGTAGTTGCCAAATCATTTCACTTCAAGTAGTGGAGGTATAACTATCGTCTTGCTAGTATCTCTGAAATATATATCTATAATACTGATCTATTATCCTGAGTGAGACCAACATCTCTCAGAGTGATAAGCTTTGAGACTGTTACCCTGGGAAAATTCAATGCAAAACTCAGAGCCCACATCTCCATCTCCATTCCAATTGCTCTAGCCCAATGCACCAAACACTCCCCTTGTACTGATTATTCCCCATATCCCCTAAGCCAGACACCAACAACCAAAGATGAGACTTAATTGTTCAAGGAAACAGATGATCTTTTTACCCAGTCAGACCAGAGAAGACTGCATTGAAAAGGAAGGAAGGGACTAGACACACTTATCAACCAAAAGTCTGATTGGCCTGGGCTGCTCCTTAGCCAACATTTATGAGGAGCTGGCCAGATTGGTCTGTGACCCACTTCCCCTTGCATCATCTTGAGACTCTACCATCTTCCTGAGATGAAAGTCCTCCCACAGTATGCATTTGGAATTTTCACAGTGTGCCCTTTACAAAGACCATGTGTAGCAGAGTCACTTGAAATAGTATATAAAATGCATATCTTTGAGCCTTATCACCACCAATAGATACAAATTAAAATTGTAGAACCATTGATCTTTATTTTGATAAAATTACTTCATTTGCCTGAACGCTTATTTGCTCAATTAGCAAACGGAGCAATTGTTTCCTACTTTACAGAGCTGTTTAGAGAGCATTTTCATTTACACAATCTGTCACTATCTTCATCGTCAGCTCAAAGGATCTAAACTTAGGGGAATCTTTCATTCTAAATTGTTTCCCCGCATCAAATTCTCCACATATATTAGTGGTGCCACCATAACTTCCAGGATCCCAGAATCAAACCTCAAAGTCCACAGTGACAAATTAGGAAGAATCCATTGTTTGTTTCTGTTTTGTTGTTGTTGTTGTTGCTGCTGTTTTTTGTGGTTGTTTTTTCTTCCCCTCAGAGGAGGGAGAGAGTGGTAGATCAAAGCTTGCTTTGTTATCACGCGTAGACATTATCACAGCACAATCTCCAAGCCCTTATCAGGCATGCACTTTTAGATGGAAATATGAAAGAGTCTGGAGAAATTCTGTAGTGAGAATCAAAACACCTTATAAGATATCAGTTGGGGCAGGGCAAGTCCCAAAAAACTCCTACATGCCTGCTAAGTCTGACTCTGTGCAACCCCATGGACTATAGCTCACCAGGCTCCTCTGTTATTGGATTTTCTAGGCAAGAATACAGGAGTGGGTCGCCATGCCCTCCTCCAGGGGGTCTTCCCAATTCAGGGATCAAACCTGTGTCTCATGTCTGCTGCACTGGCAGGTGGATTCTTTACCACTAGTGCCACCAGGGAAGCCCCAAATAACTCCCACTCGGGCTCAATTTCACCCAGATCCATGACATTTCTTTTCCTATTTGGAGTCCCAGAGACCATTGGATATCTAGCTGACGTTTTTTTGCTGATATCAAAATAAGAAGGCTCCCACCTTCGTTATCGGGCAAGTGCCCTTCACTATTACTTATCAACAGCTTACAAGTATGGAGCAATTCTATGTGCCAGATACTGTCCTGATGCCTTTATAAGGTTTTATAACCAATAGTACAGCATCGGGATTCAGACCCAGACAGTGTGGTTGCAGTGTCCATGCTCTTAACCATCACATGTCTGCTAACCACTGGCAGTCTGCAGCGTCTAGACTGTGTGTGAAGCTGAAAGCCATCTGCCCCAAATTATCACCAAAACCTCCTTCTTCTGTCATCTCTGCCCAGATGATGAGGACATGATACTAGGGATTTGGTAAAGCCTTTAAAAAGGCTACTGTGGCTACATACATGTGTAGTAAAAGAATAAAGAAATTCATGGAAAGATAATCACCAGATTTAGGATAGAAGTAACCTCTGGAGGAAGAGAAGGGGGTGTGATTGGAAAAAGGTGCACTGGGAGCTCCAACTATGTTGATAATATTTAATTTCTTAAGCTGGTTGGTGGTTAAACAAGAAAGTACATGCAGCTTTTTTACATCTTAAATATTTCACAATACATATTTTAAAGGGACTCCTAGGGGGACTTTCCTGGCTGTTCAGTGGTTAAGACTCTGTGCTTCCACTGTAAGGGTCATGGGTTTGATTCCTGGTCAGGGAACTAAGATCCTACATGCTGAATGGTATGGCCAATAAATAAATAAATAATTGTTGAATTTTTTTTAAATAATAGTACTCCTAGGGATTGTGCTATCTTAAAAAGAGGAGAGAGATCAGCCTGCAGCACTGTGCTTACTGTACTAAGGTCTGAAGAATCTAGAAGTGGGAGTGTATCATTCTTGCTCACAAGGGAGAATCCTTCAATTTATAGTCTTTATTTCCTCTTGGCTATTCTAAATCCCTTTCAAGGTCTGGCAGTGAGCAGTACCATAATATTATGTACACACATATCCCCAAATTCTGGAACTTCATATTTCTAAACAGTATGGACCTAACAGAAGCAGAAGATATTAAGAAGAGGTGGCAAGAATACACAGAAGAGTTATATTAAGGACATCTTCATGACCCGGATAACCATGATGGTGTGATCACTCATCTTGACCCAGCCATCCTGGAGTGTGAAGTCAAGTGGGCCTTAGGAAGCATCACTACAAACAAAGTTAGTGATGGTGATGGAACTCCAGCTGAGTTATTTCAAATCCTAAAAGATGATGCTGTTAAAGTGCTTCACTCAATACGCCAGCAAATTTGGAAAACTCAGCAGTGGCCACGGGACTGGAAAAGGTCAGTTCTCATTCTAATCCCAAAGAAGGGCAATGCCAAAGAATGCTCAAACTACCACACAATTGCACTCATCTCACATGCTAGCAAAGTAATGCTCAAAATTCTCCAAGCCAGGCTTCAACAGTATATGAACTGAGAACTTTCAGACATTGAAGGTGGATTTAGAAAAGGCAGACGAACCAGAGATCAAATTTCCAACATCCGTTGGATCATAGAAAAAGCAAAAGAATTCCAGAAATATATCTACTTTTACTTCATTGACTACGCTAAAGCCTTTGTGTTGATTGTGACAAACTGTGGAAAATTCTGAAAGAGATGGGAATACCAGACCACCTTACCTGCCTCCTGAGAAATCTGTATGCAGGTCAAGAAGCAACAGTTAGAACTAGACATGGAACAACTGACTGGTTCCAAACTGGGGAAGGAGTACGTCAAGGCTGTATATTGTCACCCTGCATATTTAACATATATGCAGGGCACATCATGAGAAATACCAGGCTGGGTGAAGCACAAGCTGGAATCAAGATGGCTGGGAGAAATATCAGTAACTTCCAATATGCAGATGACATCACCCTTATGGTAGAAAGTGAAGAGGTACTGAAGAGCCTCTTGATGAAGGTGAAAGAGGAGAGTGAAAAAGCTGGCTTAAAACTCAACATTCAAACAAAATCATGGCATCCGGTCCCATCACTTGATGGCAAATAGATAGGCAAACAATGGAAACAGTGAAAGAGTTTATTTCTTTGGGCTCTGAAATCACTGAGGACGGTGACTGCAGCCAAGAAATTAAAACATGCTTGCTCCTTGGAAGAAAAGCTATGACAAACCTAAACAGCATATTAAAAAGCAGAGACATTACTTTGCTGACAAAGGTCTATATATTCAAAGCTATGGTTTTTCCAGTAGTCATGTATGGATATGAGAGTTGGACCTTAAAGAAATCTGAGTGCCAAAGAATTGATGCTTTTGAACTATGGTGTTGGAGAAGACTCTTGAGAGTCCCTTGGACTGCAAGGAGATAAAACCAGTCAATCCTAAAGGAAATCAACCCTGAATAATCATTGGAAGGACTGATGCTGAAACCGAAGCTCCAATCCTTTTGTCACCTGATGAGAAAAGGTGACTCATTGGAAAAGACCCTGATGCTGGGAAAGATTGAAGGCGGGAGGAGAAGGGGACAGCAGAGGATGAGATGGTTGGATGGCATCACTGACTCAATGGATATGAATTTGAGCAAGCTCTGGAAGACAGTGAAGGACAGGGAAGCCTGGCATGGTGCAGTCCATGGAGCTGCAAATAGTCAGACACGACTGAGTGACTGAACAGCATATTTCTAAACCTATGAGGAATTGGGGCCTGTATATATTGGGAGATGAGATAACAAGATAGGGAACCAGACAGGGTAAGGAGGGAAGAAAGACCGAAAGACTTTAATAAGCTCCAAAGATGAAGGGGAATAAAAAGAATGAAAGGAAATAAGAGCAGAAAATAAGGAGAATGATAAAGCTTAGAAACATACACAAACATAAACGGACAGAGAGACAAGGGAGAGAAAAACAAGAAATTATATAAGGAAAAGGAAAGAAGGGAGGCTGAAAGAAGTGAAGAAGATGCAAATAAGAGCAGAAAGATAATATGTAAAAAAAAAAAAAAAAAAAAACGAACTGAGGGCCTACTGCGTCCATCTAGTCAAGGCTATGGTTTCTACAGTGGTCATGTATGGATGTGAGAGTTGGACTGTGAAGAAAGCTGAGTGCCGAAGAATTGATGCTTTTGAACTGTGGTGTTGGAGAAGACTCTTGAGAGTCCCTTGGACTGCAAGGAGATCCAACCAGTCCATTCTGAAGGAGATCAGTCCTGTGTGTTCTTTGGAAGGAATGATGCTAAAGCTGAAACTCCAGTACTTTGGCCAACTCATGCGAAGAGTTGACTCATTGGAAAAGACTCTGATACTGGGAGGGATAGGGGTCAGGAGGAAGAGGGGATGACAGAGGATGAGATGGCTGGATGGCATTACCGACTTGATGGAGGTGAGTTTGAGTGAACTCCAGGAGTTGGTGATGAACAGGAAAGCCTGCATGCTGCAGTTCATGGGGTTGCAAAGAGTCGGACACGACTGAGCGACTGAACTGAACTGTGTTCCAGACACTGTGCTGAGTTCTTAATAAGCATTTTCTCATGTGACCACCGTCTTCCCCCACCAATAAACCCAAGAGATAGGCATTAATAGGCCCAAATTCTACAGATGAGAAAAGTGATCTTCAGAGAAATTGAGAGACTTGTCCTAGGTCATACAGCCTGATAAAATGCAGTTTTGACCCCAGATCTGAGTAACCTTAAAGGTTGAGAGCTTAACCAGTTGGCTTACTACCTCCCAACAGAAGCCATGAGAAGGAAGAAGAAAAGATGCTGGAGACAGGACCTGAAATCCTCATATGTACAGGGGATCATCAGGGAACAGATGCTCAGGAGGCGGTTGGCTGGGCCAGTGGGCCCTGAAGAGTGTTTGCCTTGTTAAAGGCAGCTGGACTCAGCTCCAGCTGATGGCCACCTTGTAGTAATGTGGGCCAGGTTTACCACATTTTCTGTTTTTCAAGTAAAGTTCAAAATCCAGATTTTTTTTAAAAAAGAAAATCTCATGATTGCTTACTGTTAACAACAACAACAACAAAAAAAAATACTAGGAAAAATAAACCACCCTGTGGGCCAAATAAAACCCAATTATGGGCAGAATTTGGCTCAACAGTCACCAATTTCAACCTCTGGATGAAGAATGGCAGATAAAAAGAAAGGAAGAAGAGAGAAATAAAGAATCAGAGAACAAGAAAGAGAGGAAAAGAGACATTAAAAAATAAAAGACATCAGGACTTCCTTGGCAGTGGTTAGGATTCAGGCACTTTCACTGCTGAAGGCCCGAGTTCAATCCCTGGTGGGGGAAACCAAGAACCTGAAACCTGGCCACCCCCCCCCAAAAAAAAAGTCAGAAAAGAGTGAAGGATAAAATAAAGGGCAATACAAGAGGGAAGGGGAGGGGTTGTGAGAAGTCCAAGAGGTAGATGGGAAGGAGAAAGCTAGTGGAGAAAGAAGCAAAGAGCTCAGAAGAGAGAAGTAAGAGGAAGAATAGGGATGAGAAGAGAAGAAAGGCACATCGAAGAGGGTAGCCCTCACCCAGCAATTCTGGGAGGACCCAGTTGGTGCAGGGAGAGGTGGGGGTGGGAGACAGGAGACAACCCTGTCTTGGGATTGCTCTCTCCCATTGAAAGGTGGAGCTGGACACAAGATGGCAGCAGCTGCAGCATCAGTTACACGTCAGGGTGAGGCTTCTCAGGGCTGTCTCTGGGGCGAGACAGCAGGCTGAGTGGCACCCTCTACTGGTTGGGACTGCCCAGCCCATCAGAGAGCTTCTGAGGCTGAGGCCGGCTTAGAGCTTCAAGGAATAGGCCAGCCTCAGTCTGTACACACCCTTTCCTGGCATAAGCAGGGAGCTTGTGCAATAGAGCAGTAGCCATGGTAACCCTGTATGCGGCTACCCTGTTTGGATTCACAGAAGGGAGCTGAATTTTGCATCAGGACAGCCACATTCAGAAAAGATGGATCGAGTCTGTCCCAGCTCCTGGGCCCCCTCCCTCCGGAAATCCCAGGCAAAACATGGAGAGAGGAATATTGGACAGAAGAAATTCTATAGTCTCTAAGCCTTCCCCTTCTTGAGCCTCACATTACACCACCAGGGGTTTTTATTAACTCCAACACTTACTAGACCTCAAAGGTAATTCCTCCATCAAATTCCAACATTTATCTTAATACCCTCAGTTCAGTTCAGTTCAGTCGCTCAGTCATGTCCGACTCTTTGCGACCCCATGAATCGCAGCACGCCAGGCCTCCCTATCCATTACCATCTCCCGGAGTTCACTCAAACTCACGTCCATCGAGTCAGTGATGCCATCAAGCCATCTCATCCTCTGCTGTCCCCTTCTCCTCCCGCCTTCAATCTTTCCCAGCATCAGGGTCTTTTCCAATGAGTCACCTTTTCTCATCAGGTGACAAAAGGATTGGAGCTTCAGTTTCAGCATCAGTCCTTCCAATGTTTATTCAGGGTTGATTTCCTTTAGGATTGACTGGTTTTATCTCCTTGCAGTCCAAGGGACTCAAGAGTTTTCTCCAACACCATAGTTCAAAAGCATCAATTCTTCGGCGCTCAGCTTTCTTTAGAGTCCAACTCTCACATCCATACATGACCAATGGAAAAACCATAGCCTTGACTAGACGGACCTTTGTTGGCAAAGTAATGTCTCTGCTTTTCAATATGCTATCTAGGTTGGTCATAACTTTCCTTCCAAGGAGTAAGCATCTTTTAATTTCATGGCTGCAGTCACCATCTGCAGTGATTTTGGAACCCCAAAAAAATAAAGTCTGACACAGTTTCCACTGTTTCCCCATCTATTCCCCATTAAGTGATGGGACCAGATGCCATGATATTCGTTTTCTGAATGTTGAGCTTTAAGCCAACTTTTTCACTCTCTTCTTTCACTTTCATCAAGAGGCTTTTTAGTTCCTCTTCACTTTCTGCCATAAGGGTGGTGTCATCTGCATATCTGAGGTTATTGATATTTCTCCCGGCTATCTTGATTGCAGCTTGTGCTTCTTCCAGTCCAGCATTTCTCATGATGTACTCTGCATATAAGTTAAATACACAGAGTGACAATATACAGCCTTGACGTACTCCTTTTCGTATTTGGAACCAGTCTGTTGTTCCATGTCCAGTTCTAACTGTTGCTTCCTGACCTGCATACAAATTTCTCAAGAGGCAGATCAGGTGGTCTGGTATTCCCATCTCTTTCAGAATTTTCCACAGTTTAATGTGATCCACACAGTCAAAGGCTTTGGCATAGTCAATAAAGCAGAAATAGATGTTTTTCTGGAACTCTCTTGCTTTTTTGATGATCCAGTGGATGTTGGCAATTTGGTCTCTGGTTCCTCTGCCTTTTCTAAAACCAGCTTGAACATCTGGAAGTTCAAGGTTCACATATTGCTGAAGCCTGGCTTGGAGCATTTTAACCATTTCTTTACTAGTGTGTGAGATGAGTGCCATTGTGTGGTAGTTTGAGTATTGTTAATGCCCTACACCTCCCCAAACGATAGGTTTTGGTATCAGCTGGGGCCTCTCAGCAAGGCAAACTCACAATGGCAATTTCCAGATACTAACATTCTTCATACATGCATATGTGCTCAGTCTCTCAGTCTTGTCTGACCCTTTGTGACCACATGGGCTGTAGCCCATCGGGCTCCTCTGCCCATGGGGTTTTCCAGGTAAGAATTCTGGAGTGGGTTGCCATTTCCTACTTCAGGGGATCTTCCCAACCTAGGAATCAAACCCACGTCTCCTGTGTCTCCTGTATTGGCAGGCGGATTCTTAACCACAAGTGCCATCTGGGAAGCCCCCTCTTCATGCATAACTTATTCTAAATACCAAACCTATAGCTCAAATTGGGCTGTATTTTCAATGTTTACATAGCACATGATTACACTTTAAACTAAAAAAATATATACACATCCATTTGTTTCTATCTTCTCACTAAGAGTTAATAATGTATCTTCTGACTGATGCAAAAGTTTGGAATCTTTGCAGCTAAATAATGTCATGGGATATTTAATAGAACAGTGACTATTATGCCAATTAGCGGTTTGGCTGATGATCATGAATAACTCATAAGCTATAACAAAGTCCTAATTTAAATCTTCTGATGCGGGGAGCCACCACGGGAGATCCCACCCATTACAAAGGTCATGTGGAGAGAACCTGACAGGCAAAGGCAGATCAGGCCTTGAGGGATTCCCTGGATCTGCTCGAGCATCTACCCCAAAACCAGCATCTGTCTGTCTTACTATTTTGTGCCTTTCACCAACTCTTCTGACATTAACAGGGGGCTATCCCCGACCACCCTTCTCTGGAAAAAATCAACTTACGGCTTTAGTAAATGGGCATGATAAGAGTGTTTTAATTCAAACCCCTCTGATGGCTTTCTAGCTTGGCTGACAGGTTTATCTAGACTCTTGCAGCTACGCATGTGATTGTTCACAGCCTCCCCACCATGAGAGACACGGGAAGCCTAAAACATTCTAAAAATATAGAGCCTTTTGAAGAGTTAAAAACTATTAGAGTAGTGCTGGTGTAGGATTTCACTGTTGAGCCAATGCTTGCTGCCAAGTGTCCATATCCCTTATCCATTGTGCACCTGGGAGTGCATTGGTTAACCTAGTTGGAATGTAGGAAAAACAAGCAGTAGCCTTGGTATTAACCACATCAGACCTTTGAGCTAATTGGTTCTTTCTTTGTTGTAACTCACTGCACTTTTGCTCCGTGAGAATGTAACTCAGTTTAGCACTTTCTGAGGCTGACATAGATTAGAAATATAAAGAAAAAACACTTCAAGGGAAAATAAGTTTTCTGGTTGAGCAGCCTTTATCAAACAAGAGTCATAAAATGTCCACAGGCCTCCAAGACCAGAAGATAATGTACACAACATTGTTTGTGGGAAAGGTATGCAGAAAAAATCCTGGTTTCGATAAAGACAAAACAGATGTAATGTTTGGGCTGACTCTGTATGACTTTGCATCTTTCATTTCCCTCTTTGTACAAGTCAAGGTATAAAAGATCCTTTTGAAAATAAAGTTATAGGCCTCACTCACCGAAGCTTGGTCTCCCCGTGCATTCTTTTTTCCTTTTCTCTCCTTTTCTCTCTCTGTTCTTCTTTCAGGATGACTCCTTGGGGCACAGGGGCTCTCTGAGTTCACTTTTTTGCCTGGGCTTCTAAGACCGGATCAGGAAGGCACCCTGCATCTTCACCAAGGAGGGGGCATCCTGCATCCTCACCCCACCGAGAGGGCGCCTGCAGCCTCCGTGAACAGAGCAAGTTCCGTGCAAGGAGCTTTATTGGCTTTCTGTGTAAACCAAGGAAGATCAAGCCTCTTTCTCTTCCCTTTTTTGACTATCCTTTTGCCTATGCCGTCATCCTGAGGGTACCCCTGGATCCTGCTGGGGCTGGACCCTGGCATTCCATGGCAGATGACAATGTTCTACAATAGTATTTTGCTAATCACATCTTAATTGCCAGATTTATTTTTAAAATTAATTCACAGTGCAGTACAGGTAGTGGACCAGGTGATGAGACAAAAGTTTAAAGATTTAAGCTGCAGTCCATGGGGTCACAAAGAGTCAGACACACCTTAGCAACTGAACAAAAAATATGATGAATATCTTCCTTTTGTCACATGACTGAACACTGTATATTGAGAAATTCACTCAGGGATAACTTCAAAAATCTAAAGTTGAAGACGTTTGTGAATTCATTGCCCAGGTTAAATGCCCTCCTTTCTTGTTCCCCATCTCCACCCTTTTGAGGGAATTAACTGCTTTTTAACACATTATTTGCCAGGGGATTTTGCAGAAACTAATGCCTGTAGCGTTAATACATCTCAGGTAAAAAATGTGTTAATAGTGAACTCTTGGAAGTAAAAGACTTCCAACATCTTGACTGGGGGCATTTTAGACATTAGAATGGAGTTATGGGTTTTGGAGATTTAATGCCCTTCAAATGACATCACAACATGACTCACTGTTCTTACCTCCTGTCCAAATCTGAATTGAGGTGACATCATGATGGGGGGCTGATCCTTTTACCGATCTCTCTTTTTTTTAAATTATGGAATAATAGTAGTTTTTAAAATGAACTCCTAGATACAGTGGAGAAGGTGACGGCACCCCACTCCAGTACTCTTGCCTGGAAAATCCCATAGATGGAGGAGCCTGATGGGCTTCAGTCCATGGGATCGCAAAGAGTCAGACACGACTGAGCGACTTCACTTTCACGCCCTGGAGAAGGAAATGGCAACCCACTCCAGTGTTCTTGCCTGGAGAATCCCAGGGACGGCGGAGCCTGGTGGGCTGCCATCTATGGGTCGCGCAGAGTCGGACACGACTGAAGTGACTTAGCAGCAGCAGCCTAGATACAGAGATCATAGGTGGTTGCCAGAAGCAAGGAGTGAGGGGTGGGCAAAATGGGTAAAGATGATTAAAAAGAACAAACTTCCAATAAATAAGTCCTGAGGATGTAATGTACAGCATGGTGGCTGTATTGCATACTTGAAAGTTGTTAAGAGAGTAGATTTTAAAAGTTCTCATCACAAGAAAACAATTTTTGTGACTATGTATGACAATGGATGTTAACTAGACATTGTGGTGATCATTTTGCAATATATGCAAATATCAAATCATTATATTGCACATCTGAAACTAATATAATGTTATATGTCAATTATATACCTCAATTTGAAAATAAATACAGACTGGAAAAAATTATAAAATATGTCAAACATGCTGTTACAAATGACCAACCAGTTTAGCAACTTAAAACAACCATGATTGTATGCTCATGGAATCAACACGTCAGGAATTTAGAAAGGGCACAATGGGGAAAACTTTCTGTGCTTCACATGTAGAAAACTTGAAGGCCAAGAGTGACTTGATGGCCAGGGGCTGGAATCATCTAAAATCCTATTCACTCACATGCCTGATGCCTGGGATAGGAGGACTCAAAGATTAGAATTGCCAACCAAAGTGCTTACCTGTGTCCTGTCCACATGACTGGCTACCACACTGTACAGTGACTTCAAGGTAGTCAAACTTCTTACATGGTGACACAGGGCTCCGAGAGTAAGTGTTCCAGCAAGCAAAGTGGAAATGAAAGTACCTTTATTGATCTAGCCTCAGGACTCACATTTCTGATCTAGCCTCAGGACCCACATAGAGTCACTCCCACAACAACCTGTGGGGTACAAAGAGTTTGCAAGAATCCAAGAGTCCTAAAAAATCTGTATAGAATCACAAAAGACCTCAAATAGCCAAAGTGACCTTGAAAAAGAAGAACAGAGTTGGAGGCATCACACATCTTGCCTTCAAACTATATTACAAAGCCACAGTAATCAAAAGATTATGGTTCTGGTACAAAAAGAGACACATAGACCAATGGAACAGAATAAAGAGCCCAGAAATAAAATCATACATATATGGTCAATTAATCTCTGAAGCTGAAGCTCCAATACTTTGGGAAGTGCTGATTCATTGAAAAGACCATGATGATGGGAAAGACTGAGGGCAGGAGAGAAGGGGTAACAGAGAAGGGGTAATTGAGTCACCGACTCAATAGACACGAGTTTGAGCAAACTCCAGGAGATAGTGAAGGACAGAAAAGCCTGGTGTGCTGCAGTCCATGGGGTCACAAAGAGTCGGACATGACTTAGCAACTGAACAACAACAACAGCAAAATCTTTGACAAGGTGCCCAATAACACATAATGGGGAAAGAGTAGTCTCTGAATAAATGGTATTGGGAAAACTGTATATCCACATGCAAAATAATGAAACTGGACTCCTATTTTACACCACTCATGAAAATTAACTTGAAATGGATTAAAGACTTGCATGCAAGACCTGAAACTGTAAAACTTCTAGAAGAAAATACAAGGGAAAAGCTCCTTGATTGGTCTTGACAGTCATTTTTTGGATATGACACCAAAGCAGAGGCAATAAAAGCAAAAACAGACAAGTGAGACTACATCAAAATAATAAGGCTCTACACAGCAGAAGGAAACAATCAACAGAGTGAAGAAGAAATCTATGGGAGAAAATATTTCCAAACCATGTATCTGATAGGAGGATATAAGGAACTTACAACAAAATAGCAAAATCACCATCATCATCAAGTAACTAAATGGGCAGAGAACCCAAAGAGATTTTCTCAAAGAAGACATACAAATGGCCTATGGGCACACAAAAAAGTGCTCAACACCACTAATCATCAGACAAATGCAAATCAATCACCTAATACCTCACACTTTACACTGAGAAAAAACAGAGTTGGCGAGGATGTGGAGAAAAGGGAACCCGAACCCCTCCGCCCATGCACTGATGCTGGGGTATAAATTGGTGCAGCCTCTATGGAAAACAGTATGGAGCTTCCTGAGAATGTTAAAAATAGAATTACCATATGATCCAGCAATCCCACTTCTGGGTATTTATCTGAAGGAAAAGAAATCAGTATCTTAAATCAATGATACTCCAATAAAAATTTAAAAAAGAAAAAGAAGAGATCTTGAAGAGGTAACTGTACTCCCACATTTCTTGCAGTCTTATTCTTGATAGCTAAAATAGGGAAACAACCTATCAACAGATGAATGGATAAAGAAACAACCCACTCCAGTACTCTTGCCTGGAGAAGCCCATGGACAGAAGAGCCTGGTGGGCTATAGTCCATGGGGTGCAAAGAGTCACTGAGTGACTCACACACATACACAGACACACATAATTCAGCCATAAAAAATAAAACTCTGCTATTTACATGGATGAAACTAGAGAACATTATGCTAAAGTAAAATAAGCCAAACAGAGAAGGACAAATACAATTGCTGAGAGAACAGATCTTAAACATTCTCACTACACACACAGAAATATACACAGGTAAATATGTGAGCTGATAGATGTTTTAATTAACCTGATTGTGGTGGTCATTTCACAATGTGTACATACATCAAATCATCATATCCTACACTTTAAACCTATCAGATCAGATCAGTCGCTCAGTCGTGTCCGACTCTTTGAGACCCCATGAATCGCAGCACGCCAGGCCTCCCTGTCCATCACCAACTCCTGGAGTTCACCCAGACTCACGTCCATCAAGTCAGTGATGCCATCCAGCCATCTCATCCTCTGCCGTCCCCTTCTCCTCTTGCCCCCAATCCCTCCCAGCATCAGAGTCTTTTCCAATGAGTCAACTCTTCTCATGAGGTGGCCAAAGTACTGGAGTTTCAGCTTTAGCATCATTCCTTCCAAAGAAATCCCAGGGCTGATCTCCTTCAGATGGACTGGTTGGATCTCCTTGCAGTCCAAGGGACTCTCAAGCATCTTCTCCAACAACAGAGTTCAAAAGCATCAGTTCTTCGGTGCTCAGCTTTCTTCACAGTCCAACTCTCACATCCATACATGACCACTGGAAAAACCATAGCCTTGGCTAGACAGACCTTTGTTGGCAAAGTAACATCTCCGCTTTTGAATATGCTATCTAGATTGGTCATTACTTTCCTTCCAAGGAGTAAGCGTCTTTTAATTTCATGGCTAGTACAATGTTATTTGTCAATTATAACCCAACAAAGCTGGGGGAAATAACCAAATGGCACAAATTTAAAATATCAACAACAACAAAAAATGCTATAAGAGGGGACAGAGTCACCCCCCATGTATAGGAAAAGTGCCTAGGATTTACATATTCTAAAACTACCACACAAGTTAAGATATAGAGAATAATATAAAAATAAAACATTAAAGTACCCATAACCCAGAATGTATGCATTAACATTCTTGCAAGTGTTCTTTCAAATGATTTTTTTAAACAAATAAAATGCCACTTTTAAAGAAACAATCCTTGGGACTTCCCTGGCAGCCCAGTGGTTAAGAGTTCACTTTTCAGTGCTGGAGGTGAGTGTGGGTTTGATTTCTGGTCGGGGAGCTAATATCCCACATGCCTCACAGCCAAAAAATCAAAACATAAGACAGAAGCAATATTGCAACAAATTCAAAAAAGACTTTTAAAACATGGTCCACATAAAAACAAAATCTTTAAAGAAAAGACTCCAGCCTATTGAGTTTACTATTCCTGTACCTGAAGACTGCTAATTGGATAGTCAATGGAATTCTCCAGGCCAGAATACTGGAATAGGTAGTCTTTCTCTTCTCCAGGGGATCTCCCCAACCCAGGAATTGAACCCAGGTCTCCAGCATTGTAAGTGGATTATTTACCAGCTAAGCCACCAGGGAAACCCAATATAGAATTTTACTTTACAATAATAATATTAAGGAGCATTTGGGGAGCTCCTGCTAGGTGCTAGCCATCATACTTTTATGTGGATTTCTCTCAACAACCTTATTAAGCAGGTATCACAATCATCCCCAATTGATAGACAAAGACCCCAAGACTTAGAGAGGTAGGTTGACCAACCACACAAAGTTAAGAGCTCTAGTCAATTCTACAAATATTTGTTGAGTATAGGTGGCGCAGTGGTAAAGAACCCACCTGCCACCTGCAGGAGACGTGGGCTTGATCCCTGGGTCGGGAAGATCCCCTGGAGAAGGAAATGGAAATCCACTCCAGTACTCTTGCCTGGGAAATCCCATGGACAGGGAAGTCTGGTGGGCTACAGTCCATGGGGTTGCAAAGAGTCAGACATGACTGAGCAACTGAGTACATCTACTATATACCAAGCCAGACATGGCCCCTTGCCTTATCCATATAACTTATAATCTAGTGCGAGTCAGGTCATAACAATAACAGAGAGTATAGAAAGGACTGTGAAAGAAATATATATAGCTAATGTCTTAAAGAAGTCAGGAAAACAGAGAACACAGTCAATATTTTAACCCAGGCAGCCTAATTCTAGAATCTACACGCTCTTGTACTATACGGATTCATATTTTTCTTTCAATCTTGGGTTCATTTTATGTTTTATTTTTATTTTATTATTTTTAAATCTTTTGGCCACAGCACACAACATGTGGGATCTAGTTTCCTGACCAGAGATTCAACCCACATCCCCTACATTGGAAGGCAGTCTTAACCACCGGACTGCTAGGGAAGTCCCCAAATTCGTATTTTTGAGTTTGGTTTAGGATTGAAACCTAATAAAACTAGGTCTGTGGCACATGGTATCTTTTCCTCTGACCACTGTCCTGTATGGCCTCCCCTTTGCCTTCATTTAAATTCTTTCCAGCATTCATTGCTTCATGCTTATTTATTTTGCTTCTTGCCTTGGATTATCCTGGTAGAACCCTCTTGGCAGTAAGCAATCTTGTCACAGAGAGGTTCTATAAAGCAGACATGTTCAGACTATCTTTAATAAAATAAGGTGGCCTCCCCGACCACAATGAACAATGTTGAGCATATATTGAAACCTCAAATGTCCCCAAATCCGAATTCATCCACCCTGTGTCATAAAGGCATAAGGCTGCTTTTATCAGTCTGTAAAATAATAGTTGAATGATTTTCTTGGAAACTCTAAAAGCTGGGAGGGGAAATTAAGTGGTTTGGGCCCTTTGGGGATATAATTAGATCTTCCAGGACTATTTGACTAGGTTATGCTGCCCGCGGCCATGGGAGGAAAAAAAAGGTTGATATTTTCACCCACGTTGAACTCAAGCATGTGACGCACATGTTTGTGAGATTCCCCTTTATACGTCAGGCTGGGGCTGCACTTTTATTACAATCAGGTTGTGCCTTTCTCTGGCAATTTAATTTTATGTCATTGAAATGGTAGGTCTTAATGAAAACATCAGACTTTTTTTTTACGTTGAGAAATAATGACACAGGAAATGAGTTGGGTGTCCCTAGGTGGCAAAACAAATAAATTAGAACAAAATCCAGCTATGAAATTCTTTCTTTCCTGGTCTCAGTTCTGCACCTGCTCAGTGCCTGGTTTCCTGGGGCTTAATGAGAAAGAAAGGCCGAGGTCCTGACTTCTCTTTTTGGAAGGACAAGGCTTATTCGATTTTGTTAACAGTTTTTTAAAAATTAAGATATAATTCACGTATCATAACATGGACCCCTTTTGAAGTATACAATTTAGTGGTTTTGAGTATATTCACGGAGTTGTGATAACATCACCACTATCTAATTACAGACCACTTTCACCACCCAGGAAGCAAGCCCCATACCCACCAGCAGTCACATTCCACTCTCACCTATCACCCACCCCTGGTGGCATACTTTCTGTTTCTGTAGATTGGCCTCTTATGGATATTTCATATATGAAACCAGATCTCTTTTGCATCTTTCCCTTTCTCTCTTTCTGACTCCCTGCAAAATCAGGCTCCTGGATTGTTACGATGGTCTCTAGGGTGTGGCTGAATCTGTCTGAAACAGGTTTGCTTTTCTTGTTTTCTCCACCCAGTTAGCCCATCTGCCTTTTCTTATTCTCTCCTCTCTTCATTTAAACCTGCTTTATTTTTTATTTTTTTGGCCCACGGCTTACAGGATCTTAGTTCCCCAATGAAGGGATTGAATGTGAGACCTCGCCACTGAAAGCGTGGACTCCTAACCACTGGACCATGAGGGAATACCTCAAACCTACTCTCATTTAATCCAGGATTGGTTGGACACCAGGTTCTAATATATAAAACTGAGTACTTAAGAGGAGTCAAGAAAAACTGTCCTAATAGCTTTACTTGCATTAACTCTTTTGATTCAACAACCAAATGAAATCAATATTATTATTATCATTCTCATTAGTTCCATTTTATGGATGGTTCAACTGGGGTGTGGAAAGAATCAGGGCCTTACAGGCAGCGAGTCAGTGCCAGAGCTGGGATGTGCACAGCAGGAGGGGGCAGGAGGTGGGGTGATCAAAAAAAGACCTGGCTCCTGACCTCACAGAGTTGGGAGAGGAAATACATCACACACACACACACACACACAACATGCACAAGCACAGGCACAATATTGAAGCAATAGTATAAGATGGCAGTTTTCAAGTGTTAGTGTGCCTCAGAATCACCTGGAGGCTTGTGGAAACAGAAGTGGCCAGGCACACTCTCCGGAGTTCCTGCCTCAGGTTTGATGCCACTGGGCCGGGGCCCTCCGCAGAGGACCACTGTCTGGGAGCAGAGCTGTCAGAGTTAGCATCTGGAAATGCAGCCGCTCCAAGTACAAGCAGACACACTTAGAAAAGGCAGGAACTCTGACTGGATGTTTGTGTGGCACCATGAGTCACCTGAACATGCTGGCAAAGGGAAGAAAGACCTCAGCTCAGGCAGATTAGACCCCTCCCCTCTTACAAGTCTCCTGTGTGTCCCGGCCTCCTGCTCCTCGCATGTCAAGTTTAAGCTGCACCCGAGGTCCCTCACAATATGGCTCCCACTGGCCTCCCCAGCATCACAGTCCTGAGCACTTCAGTCCCTTTACAGTCTAACAATCCCAAGTGACTCTGGGTTAGCAGCCTTCCGTGGCGGTTCATGTCCTGCTGTTGTTTCCTCGGGCTGAAATATCCTCGCTTATATCTCCCTCTCACTCAGGGCCTCTTGGCTCTACCACGCCCTGGCATGAACTAACCAATGACCTTGAGCAAGTTGGTTACCTTCTCCGTACCTCAGTGTCCTCATCTGTGAATGGGGATGATAATAGGGCTATTGTAAAGATTAAATAAGGTAATGCTTATAAAACATTCAGTACAGAGCCTCAGGCAGTTCACCTCACTCACTCAGTCACGTCTGATTCTTTGCCACCCCATGGATTGCAGCAGGACAGGCCTCCCTATCCATCCCCAACTCCCAGAGCTTACTCAAATTCATGTCCATTGATTCGGTGATGCCATCCAACCATTTCATCATCTGTCCTAACCTTCTCTTCCCGCCTTCAATCTTTCCCAGCATCAGGGTCTTTTCCAATGTGTCAGCTCTTTGCATCAGGAGGCAAAAGTATTGGAGTTTCAGCTTCATCAGTCCTTCCAATGAATATTCAGGACTGATTTCCTTTAGGATGGACTGGTTGGATCTCCTGGCAGTCCACGGGACTCTCAAGAGTCTTCTCCAACACCACAGTTCAAAAGCATCAATTCTTCGGTGCTCAGCTTTCTTTAGAATCCAAATCTCACATCCATACATGACTACTGGAAAAACCATAGCCTTGACTAGACGGACCTTTGTTGGCAAAGTAACGTCTCTGCTTTTTAATACGCTATCTAGGTTGGTCATAACTTTCCTTCCAAGGAGTAAGCATCTTTTAATTTCATGACTGCAGTCACCATTTGCAGTGATTTTTGGAGCCCCAAAACTAGTCTGTCACTGTTTCCACTGTTTCCCCATCTATTTGCCATAAAGTGATGGGACCAGATGCCATGATCTTAGCTTTCTTAATGTTGAACTAAATGAAAGCAAAAACGACACCCAGTTGTGGATGTGACTGGTGATGGAAGCAAAGATTGATGCTGTAAAGAGCAATATTTCATAGAAACCTGGAATTTTAGGTCCATGAATCAAGGCAAATTGGAAGTGGTCAAAGAGGAGATGGCAAGAGTGGAACATCGACATTTTAGGAATCAGCGAACTAAAATGGATTGGAATGGGTGAATTTAACTCAGATGACCATTATATGTACTACTGTGGGCAGGAATCCCTTAGAAGAAATGGAGTAGCCATCATAATCAACAAAAAGACTCCGAAATGCAGTACTTGGGTGCAGTCTCCAAAACGACAGAATGATCTCTGCTTCCAAGGCAAATCATCCAATATCACAGTAATTCAAGTCTATGCCCTGACCAGTAACGCTGAAGAAGCTGAAGTTGAATGGTACTATGAAGACCTAAAGACCTTCTAGAACTAACACCCTCAAAACATGTGCTTTTCATTATAGGGGTCTGGAATGCAAAAGTAGGAAGTCAAGAAACACCTTGAGTAACAGGCAAATTTGGCCTTGGAGTACAGAATGAAACAGGGCAATAGCGAATTGAGTTTTGCCAAGAGAACACACTGGTCATAGCAAACACCCTCTTCCAACAACACAAGAGAAGACTCTACACATGGTCATCACCAGATGGTCAATACCAAAATCAGATTGATTATATTCTTTGCAGCCAAAGGTGGAGAAGCTCTATACAGTCAGCAAAACCAAGACTAGGAGCTGACTATGGATCAGATCATGAACTCCTTATTGCCAAATTCATACTTAAATTGAAGAAAATAGGGAAAACCACTAGACCATTCAGGTATGACCTAAATCAAATCTCTTATGATTATACAGTGGAAGTGAGAAATAGATTTAAGGGACTAGATCTGATAGAGTGCCTGATGAACTATGGACGGAGGTTCGTGACATTGTACAGGAGACAGGGATCAAGACCATCCCCAAGAAAAGAAATGCAAAAAAGCAAAATGGTTGTCTGAGGAGGCCTTACAAATAGCTGTGAATAGAAGAGAAGTGAAAGGCAAAGGGGAAAAGGAAAGATATACTCATTTGAGTTCAGAGTTCCACAGAATAGCAAGGAGAGATAAGAAAGCCTTCCTCAGCAATCAATGCACAGAAATAGAGGAAACAATAGAATGGGAAAGACTAGAGATCTCTTCAGGAAAATTAGAGATACCAATGGGAACATTTCATGCAAGATGGGCTCATAAAGGAAAGAAATGGTAGGACTAACAGAAGCAGAAGATA
>NW_020190490.1:0-33133 GCF_002263795.3 Bos taurus
AGGATCAATTACGTGATCAGTGCATGATCAGTCACATGACCATACATGGTAGTACGTGATCATTGCGGATCAACCACGTGATCAGTGCATGATAGCTACTGATCAGTGCATGAAGCCACTGATCAGTGCATGATCAGTCACGTGATACATGTGTGATCAGCCACGTGATCAGTGCATGTTGAGCCACGTGATCAGTGCAGGATCAATTACGTGATCAGTGCATGATCAGTCACGTGATCAGTACATGATCAGTCCCGTAAACAGTGCATGATCATTGACGTGATCTGTGCATGATCAGTCACGTGACCAGTATATGGTAGCTACGTGAGCTTTCCATGACGAGCCACGTGAGCAGTGCATGATAGCCACGTGATGTGTGCATGATCAGTTACATGAGCAGAGTATAATCAGCCACGTGATCAGTGCATGAGTGCCACGTGATCAGTGCATGATATGTCACGTGACAGGTGTGTGATCAGCCACGTGAACCAGTGCATGTTCAGCCACGTGATCAGTGCATGATAGCCACGTGATCAGTGCATGATCATTTACCTGAGCAGTGTATGATCAGCCACGTGATCAGTGCATGGTCAGACACGTGAACAGTGTATGATCAGCCACGTGATCAGTGCATGATATCCAAGTGATCAGTGCATGATCATCACGTGATCAGTGTATGATCAGCCACGTGAACAGTGCATGCTCAGTCACGTGATCAGGGCCTGCTGAGCTGCGTGATTACTGTCTGCTCATCTGCTTGACAATTGCCAGCTGAGCTGCATGATTCCTGCCTGTCATCTGCTTGACAATTGCCAGCTGTGCTGTGTAATTCCTGCCTGCTCAGCTGCTTGATTATTGCCAGCTGAGCAGCATGATTCCTCACACCTGAGTTCCATGATTATTGCCTGCTGACTGTTTGATTCGTGCCTACTCAGCTCTTTGTATATTGCCTCCAGAGGCACATGATCAGTGTATGATAGCAAACATGATCAGCGCATGATCAGTCACATGATCAGCGCCATTAAGTCACGTGATCACTACATGATAGTCATGTGATCAGTCCATGCTCAGTCACGGTATCAGTGCATGATCAGCCACGTGATCAGTGCATGATCAGCCAGGTGAACATTTCATGATAGCTATGTGATCAGTTCATGATTTGTCACGTGATCTGTGCATGACCAGGCAGGTGGTCAGTGTATGATCAGCGACGTGATCAGTGCATGATCCGTCACCTAATGGGTGTATGATCAGTCACCTGACCGGTACATGGTAGCTACATGGTCATTGCATGATCAGCCACGTGAGTAGTGCATGATAGCCACGTGATCAGTGCATGATCAATCACGTGTTCAGTGCATGATCAGTCATGTAATCTGTGCATGACCAGGCACGTGATCAGTGTATGACTAGCCAAGTGATCAGTGCATGATAGCCACGTGATCAGTGCATGATCAGTCACGTGATCAGTGCATGATCAGTCACGTGATCAGTGGATGATCAATTACGTGATCAGTGCATGATCAGTCACCTGATGGGTGTATGTTCATTCACGTGACCTGTACACGGTAGCTACATGATCATCGCATGATCAGCCACATGAGCAGTGCATGATCGCCACGTGATCAGTGCATGACCAGGCACGTGATCAGTGTATGTCCAGCCAAGTGATCAGTGCATGATAGCCACGTGATCAGTGCATGATCAGCCACGTGATCAGTGCATGACCAGGCATGTGATCAGTGTATGTCCAGCCAAGTGATCAGTGCATGATAGCCACGTGATCAGTGCATGATCAGTCACATGATCAGTGCATGATCAGTCACGTGAGAGATGTGTGATCAGCCACGTGAACAGTGCATGCTCAGTCACGTGATCAGGGCCTGCTGAGCTGCGTGATTACTGTCTGCTCATCTGCTTGACAATTTCCAGCTGAGCTGCACGATTCCTGCCTGTCATCTCCTTGACAATTGCCACCTGTGCTGCGTAATTCCTGCCTGCTCATCTACTTGATTATTGCCAGCTGAGCAGCATGATTTCTCAGAGGTGAGTTCCATGATTATAGCCTGCTGACTGATTCCTGCCTACTCAGCTCTATGTTCATTGCCTCCAGAGGCACATGATCAGTGTGTGACACCAAACATGATCAGCACATGATCAGTCACATAATCAATGCATGATAAGCCAGGGGATCAGTGCATGATCAATTATGTGATCAGTGCATGATCAGTCATGTGACCAGTACATGGTAGCTGCGTGATCATTGCATGATCAGCCACGTGAGCAGTGCATTATAGCCACGTGATCAGTGCATGATCAGTCACGTGATCTGTGCATGATCAGTCACGTGATCAGTGCATGATCAATGACCTGATCAGTGCATGATCAGTCACGTGACCAGTGCATGGTAGCTACGTGATCATTGCATGATCAGCCACGTGATCAGTGCATGATAGCCACGTGATCAGTGCATGATAGCCACGTGATCAGTGCATGATCAGTCACGTGATACGTGTGTGATCAGCCACGTGATCAGTGCATGTTATCCACGTGATCAGTGCAGGATAGCCACGTGATCACTTCATGATTAATTACGTGTTCTGTACATGATCAGTCACGTGATACGTGTGTGATCAGCCACCGGATCAGTGCGTGATGAGCCATGTGATCAGTGCAGGATCAATTACGTGATCAGTGCATGATCAGTCACATGACCAGTACATGGTAGCTACGTGATCATTGCGTGATCAACCACGTGATCAGTGCATGATAGCTACGTGATCAGTGCATGATAGCCACATGATCAGTGCATGATCAGTCACGTGATACATGTGTGATCAGCCACGTGATCAGTGCATGTTGAGCCACGTGATCAGTGCAGGATCAATTACGTGATCAGTGCATGATCAGTCACGTGATCAGTACATGATCAGTCCCGTAAACAGTGCATGATCATTGACGTGATCTGTGCATGATCAGTCACGTGACCAGTATATGGTAGCTACGTGAGCTTTCCATGACGAGCCACGTGAGCAGTGCATGATAGCCACGTGATGTGTGCATGATCAGTTACATGAGCAGAGTATAATCAGCCACGTGATCAGTGCATGAGTGCCACGTGATCAGTGCATGATATGTCACGTGACAGGTGTGTGATCAGCCACGTGAACAGTGCATGTTCAGCCACGTGATCAGTGCATGATAGCCACGTGATCAGTGCATGATCATTTACCTGAGCAGTGTATGATCAGCCACGTGATCAGTGCATGGTCAGACACGTGAACAGTGTATGATCAGCCACGTGATCAGTGCATGATATCCAAGTGATCAGTGCATGATCATCACGTGATCAGTGTATGATCAGCCACGTGAACAGTGCATGCTCAGTCACGTGATCAGGGCCTGCTGAGCTGCGTGATTACTGTCTGCTCATCTGCTTGACAATTGCCAGCTGAGCTGCATGATTCCTGCCTGTCATCTGCTTGACAATTGCCAGCTGTGCTGTGTAATTCCTGCCTGCTCAGCTGCTTGATTATTGCCAGCTGAGCAGCATGATTCCTCACACCTGAGTTCCATGATTATTGCCTGCTGACTGTTTGATTCGTGCCTACTCAGCTCTTTGTATATTGCCTCCAGAGGCACATGATCAGTGTATGATAGCAAACATGATCAGCGCATGATCAGTCACATGATCAGCGCCATTAAGTCACGTGATCACTACATGATAGTCATGTGATCAGTCCATGCTCAGTCACGGTATCAGTGCATGATCAGCCACGTGATCAGTGCATGATCAGCCAGGTGAACATTTCATGATAGCTATGTGATCAGTTCATGATTTGTCACGTGATCTGTGCATGACCAGGCAGGTGGTCAGTGTATGATCAGCGACGTGATCAGTGCATGATCCGTCACCTAATGGGTGTATGATCAGTCACCTGACCGGTACATGGTAGCTACATGGTCATTGCATGATCAGCCACGTGAGTAGTGCATGATAGCCACGTGATCAGTGCATGATCAATCACGTGTTCAGTGCATGATCAGTCATGTAATCTGTGCATGACCAGGCACGTGATCAGTGTATGACTAGCCAAGTGATCAGTGCATGATAGCCACGTGATCAGTGCATGATCAGTCACGTGATCAGTGCATGATCAGTCACGTGATCAGTGGATGATCAATTACGTGATCAGTGCATGATCAGTCACCTGATGGGTGTATGTTCATTCACGTGACCTGTACACGGTAGCTACATGATCATCGCATGATCAGCCACATGAGCAGTGCATGATCGCCACGTGATCAGTGCATGACCAGGCACGTGATCAGTGTATGTCCAGCCAAGTGATCAGTGCATGATAGCCACGTGATCAGTGCATGATCAGCCACGTGATCAGTGCATGACCAGGCATGTGATCAGTGTATGTCCAGCCAAGTGATCAGTGCATGATAGCCACGTGATCAGTGCATGATCAGTCACATGATCAGTGCATGATCAGTCACGTGAGAGATGTGTGATCAGCCACGTGAACAGTGCATGCTCAGTCACGTGATCAGGGCCTGCTGAGCTGCGTGATTACTGTCTGCTCATCTGCTTGACAATTTCCAGCTGAGCTGCACGATTCCTGCCTGTCATCTCCTTGACAATTGCCACCTGTGCTGCGTAATTCCTGCCTGCTCATCTACTTGATTATTGCCAGCTGAGCAGCATGATTTCTCAGAGGTGAGTTCCATGATTATAGCCTGCTGACTGATTCCTGCCTACTCAGCTCTATGTTCATTGCCTCCAGAGGCACATGATCAGTGTGTGACACCAAACATGATCAGCACATGATCAGTCACATAATCAATGCATGATAAGCCAGGGGATCAGTGCATGATCAATTATGTGATCAGTGCATGATCAGTCATGTGACCAGTACATGGTAGCTGCGTGATCATTGCATGATCAGCCACGTGAGCAGTGCATTATAGCCACGTGATCAGTGCATGATCAGTCACGTGATCTGTGCATGATCAGTCACGTGATCAGTGCATGATCAATGACCTGATCAGTGCATGATCAGTCACGTGACCAGTGCATGGTAGCTACGTGATCATTGCATGATCAGCCACGTGATCAGTGCATGATAGCCACGTGATCAGTGCATGATAGCCACGTGATCAGTGCATGATCAGTCACGTGATACGTGTGTGATCAGCCACGTGATCAGTGCATGTTATCCACGTGATCAGTGCAGGATAGCCACGTGATCACTTCATGATTAATTACGTGTTCTGTACATGATCAGTCACGTGATACGTGTGTGATCAGCCACCGGATCAGTGCGTGATGAGCCATGTGATCAGTGCAGGATCAATTACGTGATCAGTGCATGATCAGTCACATGACCAGTACATGGTAGCTACGTGATCATTGCGTGATCAACCACGTGATCAGTGCATGATAGCTACGTGATCAGTGCATGATAGCCACATGATCAGTGCATGATCAGTCACGTGATACATGTGTGATCAGCCACGTGATCAGTGCATGTTGAGCCACGTGATCAGTGCAGGATCAATTACGTGATCAGTGCATGATCAGTCACGTGATCAGTACATGATCAGTCCCGTAAACAGTGCATGATCATTGACGTGATCTGTGCATGATCAGTCACGTGACCAGTATATGGTAGCTACGTGAGCTTTCCATGACGAGCCACGTGAGCAGTGCATGATAGCCACGTGATGTGTGCATGATCAGTTACATGAGCAGAGTATAATCAGCCACGTGATCAGTGCATGAGTGCCACGTGATCAGTGCATGATATGTCACGTGACAGGTGTGTGATCAGCCACGTGAACAGTGCATGTTCAGCCACGTGATCAGTGCATGATAGCCACGTGATCAGTGCATGATCATTTACCTGAGCAGTGTATGATCAGCCACGTGATCAGTGCATGGTCAGACACGTGAACAGTGTATGATCAGCCACGTGATCAGTGCATGATATCCAAGTGATCAGTGCATGATCATCACGTGATCAGTGTATGATCAGCCACGTGAACAGTGCATGCTCAGTCACGTGATCAGGGCCTGCTGAGCTGCGTGATTACTGTCTGCTCATCTGCTTGACAATTGCCAGCTGAGCTGCATGATTCCTGCCTGTCATCTGCTTGACAATTGCCAGCTGTGCTGTGTAATTCCTGCCTGCTCAGCTGCTTGATTATTGCCAGCTGAGCAGCATGATTCCTCACACCTGAGTTCCATGATTATTGCCTGCTGACTGTTTGATTCGTGCCTACTCAGCTCTTTGTATATTGCCTCCAGAGGCACATGATCAGTGTATGATAGCAAACATGATCAGCGCATGATCAGTCACATGATCAGCGCCATTAAGTCACGTGATCACTACATGATAGTCATGTGATCAGTCCATGCTCAGTCACGGTATCAGTGCATGATCAGCCACGTGATCAGTGCATGATCAGCCAGGTGAACATTTCATGATAGCTATGTGATCAGTTCATGATTTGTCACGTGATCTGTGCATGACCAGGCAGGTGGTCAGTGTATGATCAGCGACGTGATCAGTGCATGATCAGTCACCTGATGGGTGTATGTTCATTCACATGACCTGTACACGGTAGCTACATGATCATCGCATGATCAGCCACATGAGCAGTGCATGATCGCCACGTGATCAGTGCATGACCAGGCACGTGATCAGTGTATGTCCAGCCAAGTGATCAGTGCATGATAGCCACGTGATCAGTGCATGATCAGCCACGTGATCAGTGCATGACCAGGCACGTGATCAGTGTATGTCCAGCCAAGTGGTCAGTGCATGATAGCCACTTGATCAGTGCATGATCAGTCACATGATCAGTGCATGATCAGTCACGTGAGAGATGTGTGATCAGCCACGTGAACAGTGCATGCTCAGTCACGTGATCAGGGCCTGCTGAGCTGCGTGATTACTGTCTGCTCATCTGCTTGACAATTGCCAGCTGAGCTGCACGATTCCTGCCTGTCATCTCCTTGACAATTGCCACCTGTGCTGCGTAATTCCTGCCTGCTCATCTACTTGATTATTGCCAGCTGAGCAGCATGATTTCTCAGAGGTGAGTTCCATGATTATAGCCTGCTGACTGATTCCTGCCTACTCAGCTCTATGTTCATTGCCTCCAGAGGCACATGATCAGTGTGTGACACCAAACATGATCAGCACATGATCAGTCACATAATCAATGCATGATAAGCCAGGGGATCAGTGCATGATCAATTATGTGATCAGTGCATGATCAGTCATGTGACCAGTACATGGTAGCTGCGTGATCATTGCATGATCAGCCACGTGAGCAGTGCATTATAGCCACGTGATCAGTGCATGATCAGTCACGTGATCAGTGCATGATCAATTACCTGATCAGTGCATGATCAGTCACGTGACCAGTGCATGGTAGCTACGTGATCATTGCATGATCAGCCACGTGATCAGTGCATGATAGCCACGTGATCAGTGCATGATAGCCACGTGATCAGTGCATGATCAGTCACGTGATACGTGTGTGATCAGCCACGTGATCAGTGCATGTTATCCACGTGATCAGTGCAGGATAGCCACGTGATCACTTCATGATTATTTACGTGATCTGTACATGATCAGTCACGTGATACGTGTGTGATCAGCCACCGGATCAGTGCGTGATGAGCCATGTGATCAGTGCAGGATCAATTACGTGATCAGTGCATGATCAGTCACATGACCAGTACATGGTAGCTACGTGATCATTGCGTGATCAACCACGTGATCAGTGCATGATAGCTACGTGATCAGTGCATGATAGCCACATGATCAGTGCATGAGAGCCACGTGATCAGTGCATGATCAGTCACGTGATACATGTGTGATCAGCCACGTGATCAGTGCATGTTGAGCCACGTGATCAGTGCAGGATCAATTACGTGATCAGTGCATGATCAGTCACGTGATCAGTACATGATCAGTCCCGTAAACAGTGCATGATCATTGACGTGATCTGTGCATGATCAGTCACGTGACCAGTATATGGTAGCTACGTGACCTTTCCATGACGAGCCACGTGAGCAGTGCATGATAGCCACGTGATGTGTGCATGATCAGTTACATGAGCAGAGTATAATCAGCCACGTGATCAGTGCATGAGTGCCACGTGATCAGTGCATGATATGTCACGTGACAGGTGTGTGATCAGCCACGTGAACAGTGCATGTTCAGCCACGTGATCAGTGCATGATAGCCACGTGATCAGTGCATGATCATTTACCTGAGCAGTGTATGATCAGCCACGTGATCAGTGCATGGTCAGACACGTGAACAGTGTATGATCAGCCACGTGATCAGTGCATGATATCCAAGTGATCAGTGCATGATCATCACGTGATCAGTGTATGATCAGCCACGTGAACAGTGCATGCTCAGTCACGTGATCAGGGCCTGCTGAGCTGCGTGATTACTGTCTGCTCATCTGCTTGACAATTGCCAGCTGAGCTGCATGATTCCTGCCTGTCATCTGCTTGACAATTGCCAGCTGTGCTGTGTAATTCCTGCCTGCTCAGCTGCTTGATTATTGCCAGCTGAGCAGCATGATTCCTCACACCTGAGTTCCATGATTATTGCCTGCTGACTGTTTGATTCGTGCCTACTCAGCTCTTTGTATATTGCCTCCAGAGGCACATGATCAGTGTATGATAGCAAACATGATCAGCGCATGATCAGTCACATGATCAGCGCCATTAAGTCACGTGATCACTACATGATAGTCATGTGATCAGTCCATGCTCAGTCACGGTATCAGTGCATGATCAGCCACGTGATCAGTGCATGATCAGCCAGGTGAACATTTCATGATAGCTATGTGATCAGTTCATGATTTGTCACGTGATCTGTGCATGACCAGGCAGGTGGTCAGTGTATGATCAGCGACGTGATCAGTGCATGATCCGTCACCTAATGGGTGTATGATCAGTCACCTGACCGGTACATGGTAGCTACATGGTCATTGCATGATCAGCCACGTGAGTAGTGCATGATAGCCACGTGATCAGTGCATGATCAATCACGTGTTCAGTGCATGATCAGTCATGTAATCTGTGCATGACCAGGCACGTGATCAGTGTATGACTAGCCAAGTGATCAGTGCATGATAGCCACGTGATCAGTGCATGATCAGTCACGTGATCAGTGCATGATCAGTCACGTGATCAGTGGATGATCAATTACGTGATCAGTGCATGATCAGTCACCTGATGGGTGTATGTTCATTCACGTGACCTGTACACGGTAGCTACATGATCATCGCATGATCAGCCACATGAGCAGTGCATGATCGCCACGTGATCAGTGCATGACCAGGCACGTGATCAGTGTATGTCCAGCCAAGTGATCAGTGCATGATAGCCACGTGATCAGTGCATGATCAGCCACGTGATCAGTGCATGACCAGGCACGTGATCAGTGTATGTCCAGCCAAGTGATCAGTGCATGATAGCCACGTGATCAGTGCATGATCAGTCACATGATCAGTGCATGATCAGTCACGTGAGAGATGTGTGATCAGCCACGTGAACAGTGCATGCTCAGTCACGTGATCAGGGCCTGCTGAGCTGCGTGATTACTGTCTGCTCATCTGCTTGACAATTTCCAGCTGAGCTGCACGATTCCTGCCTGTCATCTCCTTGACAATTGCCACCTGTGCTGCGTAATTCCTGCCTGCTCATCTACTTGATTATTGCCAGCTGAGCAGCATGATTTCTCAGAGGTGAGTTCCATGATTATAGCCTGCTGACTGATTCCTGCCTACTCAGCTCTATGTTCATTGCCTCCAGAGGCACATGATCAGTGTGTGACACCAAACATGATCAGCACATGATCAGTCACATAATCAATGCATGATAAGCCAGGGGATCAGTGCATGATCAATTATGTGATCAGTGCATGATCAGTCATGTGACCAGTACATGGTAGCTGCGTGATCATTGCATGATCAGCCACGTGAGCAGTGCATTATAGCCACGTGATCAGTGCATGATCAGTCACGTGATCTGTGCATGATCAGTCACGTGATCAGTGCATGATCAATTACCTGATCAGTGCATGATCAGTCACGTGACCAGTGCATGGTAGCTACGTGATCATTGCATGATCAGCCACGTGATCAGTGCATGATAGCCACGTGATCAGTGCATGATAGCCACGTGATCAGTGCATGATCAGTCACGTGATACGTGTGTGATCAGCCACGTGATCAGTGCATGTTATCCACGTGATCAGTGCAGGATAGCCACGTGATCACTTCATGATTATTTACGTGATCTGTACATGATCAGTCACGTGATACGTGTGTGATCAGCCACCGGATCAGTGCGTGATGAGCCATGTGATCAGTGCAGGATCAATTACGTGATCAGTGCATGATCAGTCACATGACCAGTACATGGTAGCTACGTGATCATTGCGTGATCAGCCACGTGATCAGTGCATGATAGCTACGTATCAGTGCATGATAGCCACAGACCAGTGCATAGAGATGCCACGTGATGCAGTGCATGATCGTCACGTGATACATGTGTGATCAGCCACGTGATCAGTGCATGTTGAGCCACGTGATCAGTGCAAGGATCAATTACGTGACTCAGTGGCATGACAGTTACGTGATCAGTACATGATCAGCCCGTAAAAAGTGCATGATCATTGACGTGATCTGTGCATGATCAGTCACGTGACCAAGTATATGGTAGCTCACGTGAGCTTTCCTATGACGAGCCACGTGAGCAGTGCATGATAGCCAACGTGATTGTGTGCATGATCAGTTTACATGAGCAGAGTAATAATCAGCGCCACTGTGATCAGTGCATGAACGATTTACCCTGAGCAGTGTATGCCACGTGATCAGTGCAATGGGTCAGACACATGAAGTGGTTTGAATCAGCCACGTGATCAGTGGCATGAATATCCAGTTATCAGTGCATGATCATCACGTGATCAGTGTATGATCAGCGCAGCGTGAACAGTGTATGCTCAGTCCGTGATCAGGGCCTGCTGAGCTGCGTGATTACTGTCTGCTCATCTGCTTGACAATTTCCAGCTGAGCTGCACGATTCCTGCCTGTCATCTCCTTGACAATTGCCACCTGTGCTGCGTAATTCCTGCCTGCTCATCTACTTGATTATTGCCAGCTGAGCAGCATGATTTCTCAGAGGTGAGTTCCATGATTATAGCCTGCTGACTGATTCCTGCCTACTCAGCTCTATGTTCATTGCCTCCAGAGGCACATGATCAGTGTGTGACACCAAACATGATCAGCACATGATCAGTCACATAATCAATGCATGATAAGCCAGGGGATCAGTGCATGATCAATTATGTGATCAGTGCATGATCAGTCATGTGCAGACCAGTATTGTATGATCAGCCAAGTGATCATGTGTAGCCCGTGATCAGTGCATGATCAGTCACGTGATCGTGCATGATGTCACGGTTATGAGCACGTGATCAGTGCACACGGTATACATGATCATGCATGATCAGCCCATCATGATACGCCAATGATTGTGCATGATCCCACGTGATCAGTGCATGAGCCAGTGATCAGTGTGTCAGCCAGATGTGCATGATCAGCGTGACAGTGAGAATCACTGCAATGATCAGTCACTGATGATCTGTGCATGCCAGTCACGTTGATCAGTGTGCATGACTGAGCCAACGTGATCAGTGCTGAACCACGTGATCAGTGCATGATCAGAACTGATCCAGTGCATGATCAGCACGATGATCATGTGGCATGTCATTCGTGACAATGTGCCACTGTGCTGATCGTCAGTTGCTGCCTGCTCACTATGATATGTATTAAGTTGCCACGTATGAGCTGGTAGCTTACATCATCATTCCTCAGTTGATTCAGCTTCCATGATTATAGCCTGCTGACTGATTCCTGCCTACTCAGCTCTATGTTCATTGCCTCCAGAGGCGCATGATCAGTGTGTGACACCAAACATGATCAGCACATGATCCAGTCACATAATCAATGCATGATAAGCCAGGGGATCAGTGCATGATCAATTATGTGATCAGTGCATGATCAGTCATGTGACCAGTACATGGTAGCTGCGTGATCATTGCATGATCAGCCACGTGAGCAGTGCATTATAGCCACGTGATCAGTGCATGATCAGTCACGTGATCTGTGCATGATCAGTCACGTGATCAGTGCATGATCAATTACCTGATCAGTGCATGATCAGTCACGTGACCAGTGCATGGTAGCTACGTGATCATTGCATGATCAGCCACGTGATCAGTGCATGATAGCCACGTGATCAGTGCATGATAGCCACGTGATCAGTGCATGATCAGTCACGTGATACGTGTGTGATCAGCCACGTGATCAGTGCATGTTATCCACGTGATCAGTGCAGGATAGCCACGTGATCACTTCATGATTATTTACGTGATCTGTACATGATCAGTCACGTGATACGTGTGTGATCAGCCACCGGATCAGTGCGTGATGAGCCATGTGATCAGTGCAGGATCAATTACGTGATCAGTGCATGATCAGTCACATGACCAGTACATGGTAGCTACGTGATCATTGCGTGATCAACCACGTGATCAGTGCATGATAGCTACGTGATCAGTGCATGATAGCCACATGATCAGTGCATGAGAGCCACGTGATCAGTGCATGATCAGTCACGTGATACATGTGTGATCAGCCACGTGATCAGTGCATGTTGAGCCACGTGATCAGTGCAGGATCAATTACGTGATCAGTGCATGATCAGTCACGTGATCAGTACATGATCAGTCACGTAAACAGTGCATGATCATTGACGTGATCTGTGCATGATCAGTCACGTGACCAGTATATGGTAGCTACGTGACCTTTCCATGACGAGCCACGTGAGCAGTGCATGATAGCCACGTGATGTGTGCATGATCAGTTACATGAGCAGAGTATAATCAGCCACGTGATCAGTGCATGAGTGCCACGTGATCAGTGCATGATATGTCACGTGACAGGTGTGTGATCAGCCACGTGAACAGTGCATGTTCAGCCACGTGATCAGTGCATGATAGCCACGTGATCAGTGCATGATCATTTACCTGAGCAGTGTATGATCAGCCACGTGATCAGTGCATGGTCAGACACGTGAACAGTGTATGATCAGCCACGTGATCAGTGCATGATATCCAAGTGATCAGTGCATGATCATCACGTGATCAGTGTATGATCAGCCACGTGAACAGTGCATGCTCAGTCACGTGATCAGGGCCTGCTGAGCTGCGTGATTACTGTCTGCTCATCTGCTTGACAATTGCCAGCTGAGCTGCATGATTCCTGCCTGTCATCTGCTTGACAATTGCCAGCTGTGCTGTGTAATTCCTGCCTGCTCAGCTGCTTGATTATTGCCAGCTGAGCAGCATGATTCCTCACACCTGAGTTCCATGATTATTGCCTGCTGACTGTTTGATTCGTGCCTACTCAGCTCTTTGTATATTGCCTCCAGAGGCACATGATCAGTGTATGATAGCAAACATGATCAGCGCATGATCAGTCACATGATCAGCGCCATTAAGTCACGTGATCACTACATGATAGTCATGTGATCAGTCCATGCTCAGTCACGGTATCAGTGCATGATCAGCCACGTGATCAGTGCATGATCAGCCAGGTGAACATTTCATGATAGCTATGTGATCAGTTCATGATTTGTCACGTGATCTGTGCATGACCAGGCAGGTGGTCAGTGTATGATCAGCGACGTGATCAGTGCATGATCCGTCACCTAATGGGTGTATGATCAGTCACCTGACCGGTACATGGTAGCTACATGGTCATTGCATGATCAGCCACGTGAGTAGTGCATGATAGCCACGTGATCAGTGCATGATCAATCACGTGTTCAGTGCATGATCAGTCATGTAATCTGTGCATGACCAGGCACGTGATCAGTGTATGACTAGCCAAGTGATCAGTGCATGATAGCCACGTGATCAGTGCATGATCAGTCACGTGATCAGTGCATGATCAGTCACGTGATCAGTGGATGATCAATTACGTGATCAGTGCATGATCAGTCACCTGATGGGTGTATGTTCATTCACGTGACCTGTACACGGTAGCTACATGATCATCGCATGATCAGCCACATGAGCAGTGCATGATCGCCACGTGATCAGTGCATGACCAGGCACGTGATCAGTGTATGTCCAGCCAAGTGATCAGTGCATGATAGCCACGTGATCAGTGCATGATCAGCCACGTGATCAGTGCATGACCAGGCACGTGATCAGTGTATGTCCAGCCAAGTGATCAGTGCATGATAGCCACGTGATCAGTGCATGATCAGTCACATGATCAGTGCATGATCAGTCACGTGAGAGATGTGTGATCAGCCACGTGAACAGTGCATGCTCAGTCACGTGATCAGGGCCTGCTGAGCTGCGTGATTACTGTCTGCTCATCTGCTTGACAATTTCCAGCTGAGCTGCACGATTCCTGCCTGTCATCTCCTTGACAATTGCCACCTGTGCTGCGTAATTCCTGCCTGCTCATCTACTTGATTATTGCCAGCTGAGCAGCATGATTTCTCAGAGGTGAGTTCCATGATTATAGCCTGCTGACTGATTCCTGCCTACTCAGCTCTATGTTCATTGCCTCCAGAGGCACATGATCAGTGTGTGACACCAAACATGATCAGCACATGATCAGTCACATAATCAATGCATGATAAGCCAGGGGATCAGTGCATGATCAATTATGTGATCAGTGCATGATCAGTCATGTGACCAGTACATGGTAGCTGCGTGATCATTGCATGATCAGCCACGTGAGCAGTGCATTATAGCCACGTGATCAGTGCATGATCAGTCACGTGATCTGTGCATGATCAGTCACGTGATCAGTGCATGATCAATTACCTGATCAGTGCATGATCAGTCACGTGACCAGTGCATGGTAGCTACGTGATCATTGCATGATCAGCCACGTGATCAGTGCATGATAGCCACGTGATCAGTGCATGATAGCCACGTGATCAGTGCATGATCAGTCACGTGATACGTGTGTGATCAGCCACGTGATCAGTGCATGTTATCCACGTGATCAGTGCAGGATAGCCACGTGATCACTTCATGATTATTTACGTGATCTGTACATGATCAGTCACGTGATACGTGTGTGATCAGCCACCGGATCAGTGCGTGATGAGCCATGTGATCAGTGCAGGATCAATTACGTGATCAGTGCATGATCAGTCACATGACCAGTACATGGTAGCTACGTGATCATTGCGTGATCAACCACGTGATCAGTGCATGATAGCTACGTGATCAGTGCATGATAGCCACATGATCAGTGCATGATCAGTCACGTGATACATGTGTGATCAGCCACGTGATCAGTGCATGTTGAGCCACGTGATCAGTGCAGGATCAATTACGTGATCAGTGCATGATCAGTCACGTGATCAGTACATGATCAGTCACGTAAACAGTGCATGATCATTGACGTGATCTGTGCATGATCAGTCACGTGACCAGTATATGGTAGCTACGTGACCTTTCCATGACGAGCCACGTGAGCAGTGCATGATAGCCACGTGATGTGTGCATGATCAGTTACATGAGCAGAGTATAATCAGCCACGTGATCAGTGCATGAGTGCCACGTGATCAGTGCATGATATGTCACGTGACAGGTGTGTGATCAGCCACGTGAACAGTGCATGTTCAGCCACGTGATCAGTGCATGATAGCCACGTGATCAGTGCATGATCATTTACCTGAGCAGTGTATGATCAGCCACGTGATCAGTGCATGGTCAGACACGTGAACAGTGTATGATCAGCCACGTGATCAGTGCATGATATCCAAGTGATCAGTGCATGATCATCACGTGATCAGTGTATGATCAGCCACGTGAACAGTGCATGCTCAGTCACGTGATCAGGGCCTGCTGAGCTGCGTGATTACTGTCTGCTCATCTGCTTGACAATTGCCAGCTGAGCTGCATGATTCCTGCCTGTCATCTGCTTGACAATTGCCAGCTGTGCTGTGTAATTCCTGCCTGCTCAGCTGCTTGATTATTGCCAGCTGAGCAGCATGATTCCTCACACCTGAGTTCCATGATTATTGCCTGCTGACTGTTTGATTCGTGCCTACTCAGCTCTTTGTATATTGCCTCCAGAGGCACATGATCAGTGTATGATAGCAAACATGATCAGCGCATGATCAGTCACATGATCAGCGCCATTAAGTCACGTGATCACTACATGATAGTCATGTGATCAGTCCATGCTCAGTCACGGTATCAGTGCATGATCAGCCACGTGATCAGTGCATGATCAGCCAGGTGAACATTTCATGATAGCTATGTGATCAGTTCATGATTTGTCACGTGATCTGTGCATGACCAGGCAGGTGGTCAGTGTATGATCAGCGACGTGATCAGTGCATGATCCGTCACCTAATGGGTGTATGATCAGTCACCTGACCGGTACATGGTAGCTACATGGTCATTGCATGATCAGCCACGTGAGTAGTGCATGATAGCCACGTGATCAGTGCATGATCAATCACGTGTTCAGTGCATGATCAGTCATGTAATCTGTGCATGACCAGGCACGTGATCAGTGTATGACTAGCCAAGTGATCAGTGCATGATAGCCACGTGATCAGTGCATGATCAGTCACGTGATCAGTGCATGATCAGTCACGTGATCAGTGGATGATCAATTACGTGATCAGTGCATGATCAGTCACCTGATGGGTGTATGTTCATTCACGTGACCTGTACACGGTAGCTACATGATCATCGCATGATCAGCCACATGAGCAGTGCATGATCGCCACGTGATCAGTGCATGACCAGGCACGTGATCAGTGTATGTCCAGCCAAGTGATCAGTGCATGATAGCCACGTGATCAGTGCATGATCAGCCACGTGATCAGTGCATGACCAGGCACGTGATCAGTGTATGTCCAGCCAAGTGATCAGTGCATGATAGCCACGTGATCAGTGCATGATCAGTCACATGATCAGTGCATGATCAGTCACGTGAGAGATGTGTGATCAGCCACGTGAACAGTGCATGCTCAGTCACGTGATCAGGGCCTGCTGAGCTGCGTGATTACTGTCTGCTCATCTGCTTGACAATTTCCAGCTGAGCTGCACGATTCCTGCCTGTCATCTCCTTGACAATTGCCACCTGTGCTGCGTAATTCCTGCCTGCTCATCTACTTGATTATTGCCAGCTGAGCAGCATGATTTCTCAGAGGTGAGTTCCATGATTATAGCCTGCTGACTGATTCCTGCCTACTCAGCTCTATGTTCATTGCCTCCAGAGGCACATGATCAGTGTGTGACACCAAACATGATCAGCACATGATCAGTCACATAATCAATGCATGATAAGCCAGGGGATCAGTGCATGATCAATTATGTGATCAGTGCATGATCAGTCATGTGACCAGTACATGGTAGCTGCGTGATCATTGCATGATCAGCCACGTGAGCAGTGCATTATAGCCACGTGATCAGTGCATGATCAGTCACGTGATCTGTGCATGATCAGTCACGTGATCAGTGCATGATCAATTACCTGATCAGTGCATGATCAGTCACGTGACCAGTGCATGGTAGCTACGTGATCATTGCATGATCAGCCACGTGATCAGTGCATGATAGCCACGTGATCAGTGCATGATAGCCACGTGATCAGTGCATGATCAGTCACGTGATACGTGTGTGATCAGCCACGTGATCAGTGCATGTTATCCACGTGATCAGTGCAGGATAGCCACGTGATCACTTCATGATTATTTACGTGATCTGTACATGATCAGTCACGTGATACGTGTGTGATCAGCCACCGGATCAGTGCGTGATGAGCCATGTGATCAGTGCAGGATCAATTACGTGATCAGTGCATGATCAGTCACATGACCAGTACATGGTAGCTACGTGATCATTGCGTGATCAACCACGTGATCAGTGCATGATAGCTACGTGATCAGTGCATGATAGCCACATGATCAGTGCATGAGAGCCACGTGATCAGTGCATGATCAGTCACGTGATACATGTGTGATCAGCCACGTGATCAGTGCATGTTGAGCCACGTGATCAGTGCAGGATCAATTACGTGATCAGTGCATGATCAGTCACGTGATCAGTACATGATCAGTCACGTAAACAGTGCATGATCATTGACGTGATCTGTGCATGATCAGTCACGTGACCAGTATATGGTAGCTACGTGACCTTTCCATGACGAGCCACGTGAGCAGTGCATGATAGCCACGTGATGTGTGCATGATCAGTTACATGAGCAGAGTATAATCAGCCACGTGATCAGTGCATGAGTGCCACGTGATCAGTGCATGATATGTCACGTGACAGGTGTGTGATCAGCCACGTGAACAGTGCATGTTCAGCCACGTGATCAGTGCATGATAGCCACGTGATCAGTGCATGATCATTTACCTGAGCAGTGTATGATCAGCCACGTGATCAGTGCATGGTCAGACACGTGAACAGTGTATGATCAGCCACGTGATCAGTGCATGATATCCAAGTGATCAGTGCATGATCATCACGTGATCAGTGTATGATCAGCCACGTGAACAGTGCATGCTCAGTCACGTGATCAGGGCCTGCTGAGCTGCGTGATTACTGTCTGCTCATCTGCTTGACAATTGCCAGCTGAGCTGCATGATTCCTGCCTGTCATCTGCTTGACAATTGCCAGCTGTGCTGTGTAATTCCTGCCTGCTCAGCTGCTTGATTATTGCCAGCTGAGCAGCATGATTCCTCACACCTGAGTTCCATGATTATTGCCTGCTGACTGTTTGATTCGTGCCTACTCAGCTCTTTGTATATTGCCTCCAGAGGCACATGATCAGTGTATGATAGCAAACATGATCAGCGCATGATCAGTCACATGATCAGCGCCATTAAGTCACGTGATCACTACATGATAGTCATGTGATCAGTCCATGCTCAGTCACGGTATCAGTGCATGATCAGCCACGTGATCAGTGCATGATCAGCCAGGTGAACATTTCATGATAGCTATGTGATCAGTTCATGATTTGTCACGTGATCTGTGCATGACCAGGCAGGTGGTCAGTGTATGATCAGCGACGTGATCAGTGCATGATCCGTCACCTAATGGGTGTATGATCAGTCACCTGACCGGTACATGGTAGCTACATGGTCATTGCATGATCAGCCACGTGAGTAGTGCATGATAGCCACGTGATCAGTGCATGATCAATCACGTGTTCAGTGCATGATCAGTCATGTAATCTGTGCATGACCAGGCACGTGATCAGTGTATGACTAGCCAAGTGATCAGTGCATGATAGCCACGTGATCAGTGCATGATCAGTCACGTGATCAGTGCATGATCAGTCACGTGATCAGTGGATGATCAATTACGTGATCAGTGCATGATCAGTCACCTGATGGGTGTATGTTCATTCACGTGACCTGTACACGGTAGCTACATGATCATCGCATGATCAGCCACATGAGCAGTGCATGATCGCCACGTGATCAGTGCATGACCAGGCACGTGATCAGTGTATGTCCAGCCAAGTGATCAGTGCATGATAGCCACGTGATCAGTGCATGATCAGCCACGTGATCAGTGCATGACCAGGCACGTGATCAGTGTATGTCCAGCCAAGTGATCAGTGCATGATAGCCACGTGATCAGTGCATGATCAGTCACATGATCAGTGCATGATCAGTCACGTGAGAGATGTGTGATCAGCCACGTGAACAGTGCATGCTCAGTCACGTGATCAGGGCCTGCTGAGCTGCGTGATTACTGTCTGCTCATCTGCTTGACAATTTCCAGCTGAGCTGCACGATTCCTGCCTGTCATCTCCTTGACAATTGCCACCTGTGCTGCGTAATTCCTGCCTGCTCATCTACTTGATTATTGCCAGCTGAGCAGCATGATTTCTCAGAGGTGAGTTCCATGATTATAGCCTGCTGACTGATTCCTGCCTACTCAGCTCTATGTTCATTGCCTCCAGAGGCACATGATCAGTGTGTGACACCAAACATGATCAGCACATGATCAGTCACATAATCAATGCATGATAAGCCAGGGGATCAGTGCATGATCAATTATGTGATCAGTGCATGATCAGTCATGTGACCAGTACATGGTAGCTGCGTGATCATTGCATGATCAGCCACGTGAGCAGTGCATTATAGCCACGTGATCAGTGCATGATCAGTCACGTGATCTGTGCATGATCAGTCACGTGATCAGTGCATGATCAATTACCTGATCAGTGCATGATCAGTCACGTGACCAGTGCATGGTAGCTACGTGATCATTGCATGATCAGCCACGTGATCAGTGCATGATAGCCACGTGATCAGTGCATGATAGCCACGTGATCAGTGCATGATCAGTCACGTGATACGTGTGTGATCAGCCACGTGATCAGTGCATGTTATCCACGTGATCAGTGCAGGATAGCCACGTGATCACTTCATGATTATTTACGTGATCTGTACATGATCAGTCACGTGATACGTGTGTGATCAGCCACCGGATCAGTGCGTGATGAGCCATGTGATCAGTGCAGGATCAATTACGTGATCAGTGCATGATCAGTCACATGACCAGTACATGGTAGCTACGTGATCATTGCGTGATCAACCACGTGATCAGTGCATGATAGCTACGTGATCAGTGCATGATAGCCACATGATCAGTGCATGAGAGCCACGTGATCAGTGCATGATCAGTCACGTGATACATGTGTGATCAGCCACGTGATCAGTGCATGTTGAGCCACGTGATCAGTGCAGGATCAATTACGTGATCAGTGCATGATCAGTCACGTGATCAGTACATGATCAGTCACGTAAACAGTGCATGATCATTGACGTGATCTGTGCATGATCAGTCACGTGACCAGTATATGGTAGCTACGTGACCTTTCCATGACGAGCCACGTGAGCAGTGCATGATAGCCACGTGATGTGTGCATGATCAGTTACATGAGCAGAGTATAATCAGCCACGTGATCAGTGCATGAGTGCCACGTGATCAGTGCATGATATGTCACGTGACAGGTGTGTGATCAGCCACGTGAACAGTGCATGTTCAGCCACGTGATCAGTGCATGATAGCCACGTGATCAGTGCATGATCATTTACCTGAGCAGTGTATGATCAGCCACGTGATCAGTGCATGGTCAGACACGTGAACAGTGTATGATCAGCCACGTGATCAGTGCATGATATCCAAGTGATCAGTGCATGATCATCACGTGATCAGTGTATGATCAGCCACGTGAACAGTGCATGCTCAGTCACGTGATCAGGGCCTGCTGAGCTGCGTGATTACTGTCTGCTCATCTGCTTGACAATTGCCAGCTGAGCTGCATGATTCCTGCCTGTCATCTGCTTGACAATTGCCAGCTGTGCTGTGTAATTCCTGCCTGCTCAGCTGCTTGATTATTGCCAGCTGAGCAGCATGATTCCTCACACCTGAGTTCCATGATTATTGCCTGCTGACTGTTTGATTCGTGCCTACTCAGCTCTTTGTATATTGCCTCCAGAGGCACATGATCAGTGTATGATAGCAAACATGATCAGCGCATGATCAGTCACATGATCAGCGCCATTAAGTCACGTGATCACTACATGATAGTCATGTGATCAGTCCATGCTCAGTCACGGTATCAGTGCATGATCAGCCACGTGATCAGTGCATGATCAGCCAGGTGAACATTTCATGATAGCTATGTGATCAGTTCATGATTTGTCACGTGATCTGTGCATGACCAGGCAGGTGGTCAGTGTATGATCAGCGACGTGATCAGTGCATGATCCGTCACCTAATGGGTGTATGATCAGTCACCTGACCGGTACATGGTAGCTACATGGTCATTGCATGATCAGCCACGTGAGTAGTGCATGATAGCCACGTGATCAGTGCATGATCAATCACGTGTTCAGTGCATGATCAGTCATGTAATCTGTGCATGACCAGGCACGTGATCAGTGTATGACTAGCCAAGTGATCAGTGCATGATAGCCACGTGATCAGTGCATGATCAGTCACGTGATCAGTGCATGATCAGTCACGTGATCAGTGGATGATCAATTACGTGATCAGTGCATGATCAGTCACCTGATGGGTGTATGTTCATTCACGTGACCTGTACACGGTAGCTACATGATCATCGCATGATCAGCCACATGAGCAGTGCATGATCGCCACGTGATCAGTGCATGACCAGGCACGTGATCAGTGTATGTCCAGCCAAGTGATCAGTGCATGATAGCCACGTGATCAGTGCATGATCAGCCACGTGATCAGTGCATGACCAGGCACGTGATCAGTGTATGTCCAGCCAAGTGATCAGTGCATGATAGCCACGTGATCAGTGCATGATCAGTCACATGATCAGTGCATGATCAGTCACGTGAGAGATGTGTGATCAGCCACGTGAACAGTGCATGCTCAGTCACGTGATCAGGGCCTGCTGAGCTGCGTGATTACTGTCTGCTCATCTGCTTGACAATTTCCAGCTGAGCTGCACGATTCCTGCCTGTCATCTCCTTGACAATTGCCACCTGTGCTGCGTAATTCCTGCCTGCTCATCTACTTGATTATTGCCAGCTGAGCAGCATGATTTCTCAGAGGTGAGTTCCATGATTATAGCCTGCTGACTGATTCCTGCCTACTCAGCTCTATGTTCATTGCCTCCAGAGGCACATGATCAGTGTGTGACACCAAACATGATCAGCACATGATCAGTCACATAATCAATGCATGATAAGCCAGGGGATCAGTGCATGATCAATTATGTGATCAGTGCATGATCAGTCATGTGACCAGTACATGGTAGCTGCGTGATCATTGCATGATCAGCCACGTGAGCAGTGCATTATAGCCACGTGATCAGTGCATGATCAGTCACGTGATCTGTGCATGATCAGTCACGTGATCAGTGCATGATCAATTACCTGATCAGTGCATGATCAGTCACGTGACCAGTGCATGGTAGCTACGTGATCATTGCATGATCAGCCACGTGATCAGTGCATGATAGCCACGTGATCAGTGCATGATAGCCACGTGATCAGTGCATGATCAGTCACGTGATACGTGTGTGATCAGCCACGTGATCAGTGCATGTTATCCACGTGATCAGTGCAGGATAGCCACGTGATCACTTCATGATTATTTACGTGATCTGTACATGATCAGTCACGTGATACGTGTGTGATCAGCCACCGGATCAGTGCGTGATGAGCCATGTGATCAGTGCAGGATCAATTACGTGATCAGTGCATGATCAGTCACATGACCAGTACATGGTAGCTACGTGATCATTGCGTGATCAACCACGTGATCAGTGCATGATAGCTACGTGATCAGTGCATGATAGCCACATGATCAGTGCATGAGAGCCACGTGATCAGTGCATGATCAGTCACGTGATACATGTGTGATCAGCCACGTGATCAGTGCATGTTGAGCCACGTGATCAGTGCAGGATCAATTACGTGATCAGTGCATGATCAGTCACGTGATCAGTACATGATCAGTCACGTAAACAGTGCATGATCATTGACGTGATCTGTGCATGATCAGTCACGTGACCAGTATATGGTAGCTACGTGACCTTTCCATGACGAGCCACGTGAGCAGTGCATGATAGCCACGTGATGTGTGCATGATCAGTTACATGAGCAGAGTATAATCAGCCACGTGATCAGTGCATGAGTGCCACGTGATCAGTGCATGATATGTCACGTGACAGGTGTGTGATCAGCCACGTGAACAGTGCATGTTCAGCCACGTGATCAGTGCATGATAGCCACGTGATCAGTGCATGATCATTTACCTGAGCAGTGTATGATCAGCCACGTGATCAGTGCATGGTCAGACACGTGAACAGTGTATGATCAGCCACGTGATCAGTGCATGATATCCAAGTGATCAGTGCATGATCATCACGTGATCAGTGTATGATCAGCCACGTGAACAGTGCATGCTCAGTCACGTGATCAGGGCCTGCTGAGCTGCGTGATTACTGTCTGCTCATCTGCTTGACAATTGCCAGCTGAGCTGCATGATTCCTGCCTGTCATCTGCTTGACAATTGCCAGCTGTGCTGTGTAATTCCTGCCTGCTCAGCTGCTTGATTATTGCCAGCTGAGCAGCATGATTCCTCACACCTGAGTTCCATGATTATTGCCTGCTGACTGTTTGATTCGTGCCTACTCAGCTCTTTGTATATTGCCTCCAGAGGCACATGATCAGTGTATGATAGCAAACATGATCAGCGCATGATCAGTCACATGATCAGCGCCATTAAGTCACGTGATCACTACATGATAGTCATGTGATCAGTCCATGCTCAGTCACGGTATCAGTGCATGATCAGCCACGTGATCAGTGCATGATCAGCCAGGTGAACATTTCATGATAGCTATGTGATCAGTTCATGATTTGTCACGTGATCTGTGCATGACCAGGCAGGTGGTCAGTGTATGATCAGCGACGTGATCAGTGCATGATCCGTCACCTAATGGGTGTATGATCAGTCACCTGACCGGTACATGGTAGCTACATGGTCATTGCATGATCAGCCACGTGAGTAGTGCATGATAGCCACGTGATCAGTGCATGATCAATCACGTGTTCAGTGCATGATCAGTCATGTAATCTGTGCATGACCAGGCACGTGATCAGTGTATGACTAGCCAAGTGATCAGTGCATGATAGCCACGTGATCAGTGCATGATCAGTCACGTGATCAGTGCATGATCAGTCACGTGATCAGTGGATGATCAATTACGTGATCAGTGCATGATCAGTCACCTGATGGGTGTATGTTCATTCACGTGACCTGTACACGGTAGCTACATGATCATCGCATGATCAGCCACATGAGCAGTGCATGATCGCCACGTGATCAGTGCATGACCAGGCACGTGATCAGTGTATGTCCAGCCAAGTGATCAGTGCATGATAGCCACGTGATCAGTGCATGATCAGCCACGTGATCAGTGCATGACCAGGCACGTGATCAGTGTATGTCCAGCCAAGTGATCAGTGCATGATAGCCACGTGATCAGTGCATGATCAGTCACATGATCAGTGCATGATCAGTCACGTGAGAGATGTGTGATCAGCCACGTGAACAGTGCATGCTCAGTCACGTGATCAGGGCCTGCTGAGCTGCGTGATTACTGTCTGCTCATCTGCTTGACAATTTCCAGCTGAGCTGCACGATTCCTGCCTGTCATCTCCTTGACAATTGCCACCTGTGCTGCGTAATTCCTGCCTGCTCATCTACTTGATTATTGCCAGCTGAGCAGCATGATTTCTCAGAGGTGAGTTCCATGATTATAGCCTGCTGACTGATTCCTGCCTACTCAGCTCTATGTTCATTGCCTCCAGAGGCACATGATCAGTGTGTGACACCAAACATGATCAGCACATGATCAGTCACATAATCAATGCATGATAAGCCAGGGGATCAGTGCATGATCAATTATGTGATCAGTGCATGATCAGTCATGTGACCAGTACATGGTAGCTGCGTGATCATTGCATGATCAGCCACGTGAGCAGTGCATTATAGCCACGTGATCAGTGCATGATCAGTCACGTGATCTGTGCATGATCAGTCACGTGATCAGTGCATGATCAATGACCTGATCAGTGCATGATCAGTCACGTGACCAGTGCATGGTAGCTACGTGATCATTGCATGATCAGCCACGTGATCAGTGCATGATAGCCACGTGATCAGTGCATGATAGCCACGTGATCAGTGCATGATCAGTCACGTGATACGTGTGTGATCAGCCACGTGATCAGTGCATGTTATCCACGTGATCAGTGCAGGATAGCCACGTGATCACTTCATGATTATTTACGTGATCTGTACATGATCAGTCACGTGATACGTGTGTGATCAGCCACCGGATCAGTGCGTGATGAGCCATGTGATCAGTGCAGGATCAATTACGTGATCAGTGCATGATCAGTCACATGACCAGTACATGGTAGCTACGTGATCATTGCGTGATCAACCACGTGATCAGTGCATGATAGCTACGTGATCAGTGCATGAGAGCCACGTGATCAGTGCATGATCAGTCACGTGATACATGTGTGATCAGCCACGTGATCAGTGCATGTTGAGCCACGTGATCAGTGCAGGATCAATTACGTGATCAGTGCATGATCAGTCACGTGATCAGTACATGATCAGTCCCGTAAACAGTGCATGATCATTGACGTGATCTGTGCATGATCAGTCACGTGACCAGTATATGGTAGCTACGTGAGCTTTCCATGACGAGCCACGTGAGCAGTGCATGATAGCCACGTGATGTGTGCATGATCAGTTACATGAGCAGAGTATAATCAGCCACGTGATCAGTGCATGAGTGCCACGTGATCAGTGCATGATATGTCACGTGACAGGTGTGTGATCAGCCACGTGAACAGTGCATGTTCAGCCACGTGATCAGTGCATGATAGCCACGTGATCAGTGCATGATCATTTACCTGAGCAGTGTATGATCAGCCACGTGATCAGTGCATGGTCAGACACGTGAACAGTGTATGATCAGCCACGTGATCAGTGCATGATATCCAAGTGATCAGTGCATGATCATCACGTGATCAGTGTATGATCAGCCACGTGAACAGTGCATGCTCAGTCACGTGATCAGGGCCTGCTGAGCTGCGTGATTACTGTCTGCTCATCTGCTTGACAATTGCCAGCTGAGCTGCATGATTCCTGCCTGTCATCTGCTTGACAATTGCCAGCTGTGCTGTGTAATTCCTGCCTGCTCAGCTGCTTGATTATTGCCAGCTGAGCAGCATGATTCCTCACACCTGAGTTCCATGATTATTGCCTGCTGACTGTTTGATTCGTGCCTACTCAGCTCTTTGTATATTGCCTCCAGAGGCACATGATCAGTGTATGATAGCAAACATGATCAGCGCATGATCAGTCACATGATCAGCGCCATTAAGTCACGTGATCACTACATGATAGTCATGTGATCAGTCCATGCTCAGTCACGGTATCAGTGCATGATCAGCCACGTGATCAGTGCATGATCAGCCAGGTGAACATTTCATGATAGCTATGTGATCAGTTCATGATTTGTCACGTGATCTGTGCATGACCAGGCAGGTGGTCAGTGTATGATCAGCGACGTGATCAGTGCATGATCCGTCACCTAATGGGTGTATGATCAGTCACCTGACCGGTACATGGTAGCTACATGGTCATTGCATGATCAGCCACGTGAGCAGTGCATTATAGCCACGTGATCAGTGCATGATCAGTCACGTGATCTGTGCATGATCAGTCACGTGATCAGTGCATGATCAATTACCTGATCAGTGCATGATCAGTCACGTGACCAGTGCATGGTAGCTACGTGATCATTGCATGATCAGCCACGTGATCAGTGCATGATAGCCACGTGATCAGTGCATGATAGCCACGTGATCAGTGCATGATCAGTCACGTGATACGTGTGTGATCAGCCACGTGATCAGTGCATGTTATCCACGTGATCAGTGCAGGATAGCCACGTGATCACTTCATGATTATTTACGTGATCTGTACATGATCAGTCACGTGATACGTGTGTGATCAGCCACCGGATCAGTGCGTGATGAGCCATGTGATCAGTGCAGGATCAATTACGTGATCAGTGCATGATCAGTCACATGACCAGTACATGGTAGCTACGTGATCATTGCGTGATCAACCACGTGATCAGTGCATGATAGCTACGTGATCAGTGCATGAGAGCCACGTGATCAGTGCATGATCAGTCACGTGATACATGTGTGATCAGCCACGTGATCAGTGCATGTTGAGCCACGTGATCAGTGCAGGATCAATTACGTGATCAGTGCATGATCAGTCACGTGATCAGTACATGATCAGTCCCGTAAACAGTGCATGATCATTGACGTGATCTGTGCATGATCAGTCACGTGACCAGTATATGGTAGCTACGTGAGCTTTCCATGACGAGCCACGTGAGCAGTGCATGATAGCCACGTGATGTGTGCATGATCAGTTACATGAGCAGAGTATAATCAGCCACGTGATCAGTGCATGAGTGCCACGTGATCAGTGCATGATATGTCACGTGACAGGTGTGTGATCAGCCACGTGAACAGTGCATGTTCAGCCACGTGATCAGTGCATGATAGCCACGTGATCAGTGCATGATCATTTACCTGAGCAGTGTATGATCAGCCACGTGATCAGTGCATGGTCAGACACGTGAACAGTGTATGATCAGCCACGTGATCAGTGCATGATATCCAAGTGATCAGTGCATGATCATCACGTGATCAGTGTATGATCAGCCACGTGAACAGTGCATGCTCAGTCACGTGATCAGGGCCTGCTGAGCTGCGTGATTACTGTCTGCTCATCTGCTTGACAATTGCCAGCTGAGCTGCATGATTCCTGCCTGTCATCTGCTTGACAATTGCCAGCTGTGCTGTGTAATTCCTGCCTGCTCAGCTGCTTGATTATTGCCAGCTGAGCAGCATGATTCCTCACACCTGAGTTCCATGATTAGCTTGATTATTGCCAGCTGAGCAGCATGATTCCTCACACCTGAGTTCCATGATTATTGCCTGCTGACTGTTTGATTCGTGCCTACTCAGCTCTTTGTATATTGCCTCCAGAGGCACATGATCAGTGTATGATAGCAAACATGATCAGCGCATGATCAGTCACATGATCAGCGCCATTAAGTCACGTGATCACTACATGATAGTCATGTGATCAGTCCATGCTCAGTCACGGTATCAGTGCATGATCAGCCACGTGATCAGTGCATGATCAGCCAGGTGAACATTTCATGATAGCTATGTGATCAGTTCATGATTTGTCACGTGATCTGTGCATGACCAGGCAGGTGGTCAGTGTATGATCAGCGACGTGATCAGTGCATGATCCGTCACCTAATGGGTGTATGATCAGTCACCTGACCGGTACATGGTAGCTACATGGTCATTGCATGATCAGCCACGTGAGTAGTGCATGATAGCCACGTGATCAGTGCATGATCAATCACGTGTTCAGTGCATGATCAGTCATGTAATCTGTGCATGACCAGGCACGTGATCAGTGTATGACTAGCCAAGTGATCAGTGCATGATAGCCACGTGATCAGTGCATGATCAGTCACGTGATCAGTGCATGATCAGTCACGTGATCAGTGGATGATCAATTACGTGATCAGTGCATGATCAGTCACCTGATGGGTGTATGTTCATTCACGTGACCTGTACACGGTAGCTACATGATCATCGCATGATCAGCCACATGAGCAGTGCATGATCGCCACGTGATCAGTGCATGACCAAGCACGTGATCAGTGTATGTCCAGCCAAGTGATCAGTGCATGATAGCCACGTGATCAGTGCATGATCAGCCACGTGATCAGTGCATGACCAGGCACGTGATCAGTGTATGTCCAGCCAAGTGATCAGTGCATGATAGCCACGTGATCAGTGCATGATCAGTCACATGATCAGTGCATGATCAGTCACGTGAGAGATGTGTGATCAGCCACGTGAACAGTGCATGCTCAGTCACGTGATCAGGGCCTGCTGAGCTGCGTGATTACTGTCTGCTCATCTGCTTGACAATTTCCAGCTGAGCTGCACGATTCCTGCCTGTCATCTCCTTGACAATTGCCACCTGTGCTGCGTAATTCCTGCCTGCTCATCTACTTGATTATTGCCAGCTGAGCAGCATGATTTCTCAGAGGTGAGTTCCATGATTATAGCCTGCTGACTGATTCCTGCCTACTCAGCTCTATGTTCATTGCCTCCAGAGGCACATGATCAGTGTGTGACACCAAACATGATCAGCACATGATCAGTCACATAATCAATGCATGATAAGCCAGGGGATCAGTGCATGATCAATTATGTGATCAGTGCATGATCAGTCATGTGACCAGTACATGGTAGCTGCGTGATCATTGCATGATCAGCCACGTGAGCAGTGCATTATAGCCACGTGATCAGTGCATGATCAGTCACGTGATCTGTGCATGATCAGTCACGTGATCAGTGCATGATCAAATACCTGATCAGTGCATGATAGCCACGTGATCAGTGCATGATAGCCACGTGATCAGTGCATGATCAGTCACGTGATACGTGTGTGATCAGCCACGTGATCAGTGCATGTTATCCACGTGATCAGTGCAGGATAGCCACGTGATCACTTCATGATTATTTACGTGATCTGTACATGATCAGTCACGTGATACGTGTGTGATCAGCCACCGGATCAGTGCGTGATGAGCCATGTGATCAGTGCAGGATCAATTACGTGATCAGTGCATGATCAGTCACATGACCAGTACATGGTAGCTACGTGATCATTGCGTGATCAACCACGTGATCAGTGCATGATAGCTACGTGATCAGTGCATGAGAGCCACGTGATCAGTGCATGATCAGTCACGTGATACATGTGTGATCAGCCACGTGATCAGTGCATGTTGAGCCACGTGATCAGTGCAGGATCAATTACGTGATCAGTGCATGATCAGTCACGTGATCAGTACATGATCAGTCCCGTAAACAGTGCATGATCATTGACGTGATCTGTGCATGATCAGTCACGTGACCAGTATATGGTAGCTACGTGAGCTTTCCATGACGAGCCACGTGAGCAGTGCATGATAGCCACGTGATGTGTGCATGATCAGTTACATGAGCAGAGTATAATCAGCCACGTGATCAGTGCATGAGTGCCACGTGATCAGTGCATGATATGTCACGTGACAGGTGTGTGATCAGCCACGTGAACAGTGCATGTTCAGCCACGTGATCAGTGCATGATAGCCACGTGATCAGTGCATGATCATTTACCTGAGCAGTGTATGATCAGCCACGTGATCAGTGCATGGTCAGACACGTGAACAGTGTATGATCAGCCACGTGATCAGTGCATGATATCCAAGTGATCAGTGCATGATCATCACGTGATCAGTGTATGATCAGCCACGTGAACAGTGCATGCTCAGTCACGTGATCAGGGCCTGCTGAGCTGCGTGATTACTGTCTGCTCATCTGCTTGACAATTGCCAGCTGAGCTGCATGATTCCTGCCTGTCATCTGCTTGACAATTGCCAGCTGTGCTGTGTAATTCCTGACTGCTCAGCTGCTTGATTATTGCCAGCTGAGCAGCATGATTCCTCACACCTGAGTTCCATGATTATTGCCTGCTGACTGTTTGATTCGTGCCTACTCAGCTCTTTGTATATTGCCTCCAGAGGCACATGATCAGTGTATGATAGCAAACATGATCAGCGCATGATCAGTCACATGATCAGCGCCATTAAGTCACGTGATCACTACATGATAGTCATGTGATCAGTCCATGCTCAGTCACGGTATCAGTGCATGATCAGCCACGTGATCAGTGCATGATCAGCCAGGTGAACATTTCATGATAGCTATGTGATCAGTTCATGATTTGTCACGTGATCTGTGCATGACCAGGCAGGTGGTCAGTGTATGATCAGCGACGTGATCAGTGCATGATCCGTCACCTAATGGGTGTATGATCAGTCACCTGACCGGTACATGGTAGCTACATGGTCATTGCATGATCAGCCACGTGAGTAGTGCATGATAGCCACGTGATCAGTGCATGATCAATCACGTGTTCAGTGCATGATCAGTCATGTAATCGTGCATGACCAGGCACGTGATCAGTGTATGACTAGCCAAGTGATCAGTGCATGATAGCCACGTGATCAGTGCATGATCAGTCACGTGATCAGTGCATGATCAGTCACGTGATCAGTGGATGATCAATTACGTGATCAGTGCATGATCAGTCACCTGATGGGTGTATGTTCATTCACGTGACCTGTACACGGTAGCTACATGATCATCGCATGATCAGCCACATGAGCAGTGCATGATCGCCACGTGATCAGTGCATGACCAAGCATGTGATCAGTGTATGTCCAGCCAAGTGATCAGTGCATGATAGCCACGTGATCAGTGCATGATCAGCCACGTGATCAGTGCATGACCAGGCACGTGATCAGTGTATGTCCAGCCAAGTGATCAGTGCATGATAGCCACGTGATCAGTGCATGATCAGTCACATGATCAGTGCATGATCAGTCACGTGAGAGATGTGTGATCAGCCACGTGAACAGTGCATGCTCAGTCACGTGATCAGGGCCTGCTGAGCTGCGTGATTACTGTCTGCTCATCTGCTTGACAATTTCCAGCTGAGCTGCACGATTCCTGCCTGTCATCTCCTTGACAATTGCCACCTGTGCTGCGTAATTCCTGCCTGCTCATCTACTTGATTATTGCCAGCTGAGCAGCATGATTTCTCAGAGTGAGTTCCATGATTATAGCCTGCTGACTGATTCCTGCCTACTCAGCTCTATGTTTCTTGCCTCCAGAGGCACATGATCAGTGTGTGACACCAAATGATCAGTACATATCAGTCACATAATCAATGCATGATAAGCCAGGGGATCAGTGCATGATCATATTGATCAGTGCATACAGTCATGTGACAGTACATTGGTAAGCTCGTGATCATTGATGATCAGCCACGTGAGCAGTGCATTATAGCCACGTGATCAGTGCATGATCATCACAGTGATCAAGTGCATGAATCCAATTACCCTGATCAGTGGCATGATCAGTCACGTGCCAGTGCATGGTAGCTACGTGAATCATTTGCATGATCAGCCACGGTGATCAGTGCCCTGATATGCCAGGTGAATCAGTGCATGATCAGTCACGTGAACGTGTGTGATCAGGCCCACTGTATCAGTGCATTATCCACGTGATCAGTGCAGGATAGCCACGTGATCACTTCATGATTATTTACGTGATCTGTACATGATCAGTCACGTGATACGTGTGTGATCAGCCACCGGATCAGTGCGTGATGAGCCATGTGATCAGTGCAGGATCAATTACGTGATCAGTGCATGATCAGTCACATGACCAGTACATGGTAGCTACGTGATCATTGCGTGATCAACCACGTGA
>NW_020190491.1:0-70521 GCF_002263795.3 Bos taurus
CAGAATGACGCAGTGTTGCGCGGCTCAGCTCGAGTATCAGCAGATACGGCACGGGGTTCGCGCGGACTCAGCTGACGAGTAGCAGTCAGATGAGCGGCAGGTTCCCCGCACTCGAATATCAGCAGATGACCCAGTGTCTCGCCGGCTCAGCTGCGAGACATCTATACGCAGTGTCTGTGTTTTTGTTTGGTGTTTGTATTTAGCGGCTCGCGCGGAGAACAGGCTATGACGGCAGGTTCCGCGCAGCTGATATCAGGCTGTAATGAGCGGACAGTTCGGGGTCTCAGCTCGGATGATCTAGGGCGATGACTGCAGTCGCGAGGGCCACTGCGATACAGTCAGATGACGCATGCTTCGCGCGCTCATCGCTGGCGATATCAGGGCAAGATAGCATCAGGTGTCGCGCGGCTCCGTGCGGTATCAGCAGATGAGCTAGGCAGTGTCGCGCGCTCCTTGCATATTCAGGCAGATGGCGCAGTGCGCGGCTGCGTTGCCGGAGTATCAGCAGATGAGCGCATGGTCGCGCTCATCTGCTGAGTAATCAGCAGATGAGCGGCAGGTCGCGCGCTCAGCTCGCGATATCAGCAGATACGGCAGTGTCGCGCGGCTCAGCTGCGAGTACAGCAATGACGGCGCAGTGTCCCGGCTACTGCGGAGTATTCAGCAGATAGCGGCAGTGTCGCCGGCTCAGCTGCGAATCAGGCCATGATAGACCACTACGCACATGATAGGGCAGTGTCGCGCGGCCCCCATCAGTAATCAGCAAGAGCACGCAGGTCGCCCGGCTCAGCTGGCATATCAGCCAATAGCGGCAGGTTTCCGCGGCCTCACTGCGAGTATCACAGATAGCGGCATGTTCGCGTGCCGCTGCGAGATCAGCAAGCTGACGCAGGTTCGCGGCTCGCTGGCGAGTATCAGGCAGATGACGGCAGGTGTCCCCGCTCCTGCGAGTAGTCAGGCAAGAACGGCAGTTCGCGCCTCGCTCGAGTATCAGCAGATGACGCAGTGTTCCGCGCTCAGCTGGCAGTATCAGCAGATGACGGCAATGTCGCGCGCTCAGCTGCGATATCAGCAGATGAGCTGGCAAGTGTCCCGGCCTCATGCTGGCGAGTACAGGCAGATGACTGCAGGTATCGCCGCTAGCTGGCGATATCACATACGCAGGTCCGAGCTCAGCCGAGTATCAGCCAGATGCAGCGTTCCCCGCTCAGCTGCGAGATTCAGCAGATGAGCCGCAGGTATGCGCAGCTCACTAGCGATGCTATATCAGTCAGATGCGCGCAGTGTCCGCTGCTCAGCCGAGTATCAGCACATGACGCAGTTTGCGCGCTCACTCGTGTATCAGCAGATGACGGGAGGTTCCCGGCTCAGCTCGAGCATCAGCAATGATCAGGCATGTCCGCGGCTCCGCTGCGATATCAGGCAGAGAGCAGCAGGTGTCCGCGCTCCCGGGGGGGTGGGCGGGTGGGGGGGATGCAAGTATCAGGCAGATGACGGGCATGTCGCCGGCTCCGTTCCTGAGATCAGCAGATGGAGTGGGCAGAGGTTCGCGCGCTCCTTGCCGGTATCAGGCAGAGAGCGCAGTGTGCCCGGGCTCTCGCTCCACGTATTCAGGCAGCATGAGCAGCATGTCCGGCTCAGCTGGCGAGTATCAGAAGTACAAGCAGTTCGCGCGGCCCGCTGCGAGTATCAGTCATAGCGGCATGTCGCGGGCTCACTGGCGATATCAAGGCTGATGAGCCGGAAGGGGGTGTGCTTGCTCACTTCGGAGTATCAGCAGATGAGCAGCAGTGGCTCCGGCTCACTGCGAGTATCAGCAATGACACAGGGTCTGCGCGCTCACTGCGATATCAGCAGAAGGACGCACGTCTCGCTGGCTCAGCTGACGAGTATCAGCACATGAGCGGCATGTCGCGCGCCTCAGCTGCAGTATCCAGCAGATGCGGCAGCTGTCGCGCGGCTCAGCTGCGATATCAGTATGAGCGCAGGGTTCCGGGCTTCAGCTGGCGATATCAGGCTTATGACGCAGTTGTCCGGCCTCAGCGCGAGATATCAGCTGATGACACAGTTCGCGGGCTCAGCTGCAATTAGCAGATACGGGGCAAGTGTCGCGCGCGAAGAGATTCACTGCGAGTATCAGGCAGATGACGGCAGGTCAGCCGGCTCACTGGCGATATCAGGCAGATGAGCACGGGCAAGTGTCGCGCGGCTCACGCTGATTATCAGGAGATGACGGCAGGTGTCTCGCTGCGGCTCAGCTGGCGTATCAGGCAGTGAAGCGGGCAGGTTGGTCGCGCGGCTCAGCTGCGAGTATCAGCAGATGAGCGGGCAGCGTGTCGCGGGTCACTGGCGAGTATCAGGCAGATGAGCATGCAGTTCGCGCGCTCAGCTGCGATATCAGGCAATGACGGGCAGGTATCGCGCAACTAAGCTGGCGATATCGTCAGATAGCGGGCAGTGCTCGCAGAGGATCAGCATGACGAGTAATTCACTCATATTGACGCAGGTGCCGAGCTTCAACAGGCGAGTATCAGGCAAGAGCGGCAGTTCGCGTACTAGCTCATTATCAGTCAGATACGCAGGTGTCGCGAGATAGCGATTATCATTCAGATGAGCGGCAGGTCGTCGGCGCACTGCGAGTATTCCAGCAGAATGAAGCGGCAGTGATCTGCGCGCTCACTGCGAGATATCAGCCAGATGAGCGAGCAGGTTGCCCGCTCGACTAATCAGGCAGATGAGCGGGCAGGTGTCGCGCGGCTCACTTGGCGAGTCATCAAGCAGAATAGCGGTCAGTGTCGCGCGCTCACTCGAGTACAGCAGATATCGGGCATTCGCGCGCTCAGCGGGCGAGTATCAGGCAATTGAGCGGCAGTTCGCCGCTCAGCGGCGAGTTATCAGCAGAATGAGCGCACTGTGTCGCTCGCTCACCTGGCGATTATCAGGCAGATGCAGCGCAGATGTTCCGCGCTCAGCTGGCGAGTATCAGCAAGATGACGGGCAGGTGTCAGCGCGCTAGCTGCAGATATCAGCAGATATTGGCATGCAGTGCTCGCCGGACTCACTCGGTAATCAGCAGATGAGCGCATGTTAATCAGCGCAAACTAGCTGCGATTATCAGTCATGACGGCATGTTCGCAGGATCAGCTGACAGTATCACTCAATGAGCGGCAGTTGTCGTCGGCCAGCTGCGAGTATCCATGCATAGAGCGGCAGGTGTCGCGCAACTAGCTCATTATCAGTCAGAGAGCAGGGTGTCGCAATCAGCTGGCGAGTATCATTCGAGAATGAGCGCAGTGTCGGCGGCAGCTTTCGCAGTATCAGGGCAGATGAGCGGGCATTCGCCGCTCAGCTAAAAGAGTATCAGCCAGAGACGGGCAGGTGCTCGCCGACTCACCAGTATCAGAGATGATCGGGCAGGTGCCCTCAGCTGCAGTATAAGCAGTATGGGCGGCAGGATCCCGGCTTCAAGCTGCGATATCAGCAATGACGGCAGGTGATCGCGCGCTCAAGCTGGCGAATAGCAATGACGGCAGTTGACCGCCACTGGCGATATTAGCATATATCCAGGCATGTTGCCGAGGCCAGCTGGCGATTATCAGGCAGATGAGCAGGCAGCCGCGCGCTCAGCTGCGATTATCAGAATTGTGCAGGCAGTGTCCGCGGCTCCGCTCGATTATCAGGCACATGAGTATCATGCGCCGCTCAGCTGGCGATACAGGCAGATGAGCAGGCAGGACGCGGAGCTCAGCTGTCATCTATCAGGCAAATGACAGGCAGTGTCGCGCGGCTCAGCTCGGCAATTATCAGAAATACGCAGGTGTCGCACGGCTCACTAATCGAGTTCAGGCATATGAGCAGCAGTGTCACCGGTCCGGCTGGCGATTATCAGGCACATGAGTAGGAGTGTCGCCGCTCACTGCGAGTATCAGGCAGATGAGCAGCAGTTAGCGGCTCAGACGTCCATTATCAGCAGCATGAGCGGGAAGGTGCCGCGAGCAGCTGCGAAGTATCAGGCAGAAAATGAGCGGCATGTGTCCCGCGCTCACTGGCATATCAGGCATATGAGAGCAGGTATCGGAGCTCACTGTCCATTATCAGCAAGATAGCGGGGAAGGTGTCCGCGCTCATTGCGAGTAATCAGGCAGATGATGCGGCCAGGTTGTCGGCGCGTCACCTTCGAGTATCCAGGCAGATTGAGCAGGCAGGTGTCGAGTGCCTCAAGCTGGCGAAGTATCAGCAGAGAGCGGGAGGGTGATCAGCCGCTCAGCTGCGAGTATCAGGCAGATGAAGCAGTGCCGCGCTCGTACTTGGCGAATTAAAAGCAGATACAGCTGTGGTCCGCGCAAATCAGCTGGCGAGTATCAGGCAGCATGAGCAGCAGTGTCGCGCACAAACCCTGCGATATCAGCAGATGACGCAGGTGTCGAGTGACTCACTGCGAGTAATCAGCAGCAGAGCGCAAGTTCGCGCGGCTTTCAGTCGAGTATCAGCAGAATGACGGGCAGTGTCGCTGCTCACTGCGAGTATCAGCAGCAATGAGGCGGCAGGTGGTCGGCGGCTCACTTATCGAGTATCACAGATGCGGCAGTGTCGCGGCGGTTCACTCGAGATCGGCAGCATGACGGCAGTGTCGGCGGCTCGCTGGATCGATATCGCATGACGGCAGTGTCTGCGCGGCTCAAGCTGGCGAGTATTCAGGGCAGATGGCCGCATGTGTTCGCGGCTAATGGCGTACAATATGCAGATGCGCCGCTCAGCTGTATCGAGGCAGCGATGAGCATGCGCATGTGTCGCCGGCTCACTGGGAGTATCAGGCGATTGACGGCCAGGTGTTCCAGTCGTGCTATGTAACATTATCAGGCAGATTGGTGCAGTCGGTTCGCGCGCTCAGCGGATTTCAAGCATATGAGCGGCATGGTCGCGGGCGCTCATCTTCGGATATCGGAGTGATCGATGCGCGCACTGAGCGTTGCAGTGATGAAGGGCGGCGTGTCACGCTGCTGGGATGTATCGATGCAGTTCCGGCTCATGAGAGTAGTGCGAGTGATCAGCCGGCATTGGCGTCACCATCAGTAATCAGGTTCAGATAGCACCAGTGTCGCGGTGGCTCAGCTGCGTCAGTATCAGCTATAGAATGAGCGGCAGTGTGCGCGCGTCAGCTGGCGAGATCAGGCAGAATGCGGCATGTGATCGCGTCAGGCTGGCGAGAGTATTCAGGCAGCATGAGCGAGGCAAGCGATCGCGGTCACTGCGAGATCAGGCAGTATGAGCGGAGGTTATCGCCCGCAACTAGCTGGATTATCAGTAGATTACGCGGGCAGAGTGCGAGGTCAGCTGCGCGTAGTCATCACAAAATTCAGATGAAGCGCAGGTGATCGGCGGCTCATGCTGGCGAGTATCAGCAGAGATGACAGGAAGTGTCGCGCGGCTACTGGCAATTATCAGGCAGTGAGGGCATGGTGTCACGCTGCTCAGCTGACAGTATCAGGTCAATGAGCGGCAGGTGTCGCGCGTCACTGCGAGTATCACAGATGAGCGGCAGTGCTTCCGCGCTCACTCGAGATCAGGCACGTGAGCGGCAGCCCGGAATCACTGGCAATATTCAGGCAAGATGGACGGCAAGTGGACGCGCGGCTCAGTCTGCAGTATCGAGTGATGAGGGGGCAGGTGTCGCGCGCTCACGCTGGCGAGTATCAGGCAGTATGAGCATGCAGGGTGCGCGCGGCTCAGCTCGTTCAAGGCAAATGAGCGCAGATCGCGCCAAACTAGTGGCGAATTATCAGTCAGATACGGCAGTGTCGCGGATTCCTAGCTTGACGAGTATCACTCAGATGCAGCAGGTTCGCCGAGCTCAGCTGCGAATCAGCAGATGAGCGGGCACGTCGCTGTAACTACTGCGATTATCATTCAGATGAGCGGCAGTGTCGCGGATCAGCGGCGATTATCATTCAATGAGCGCAGTTGTCTGCGCTCAGCTGCATCAGGCGATCGCAGGTGTCGCGCGGTCAGCTGCGAGTATCAGCAGATGAGGCAGGTGGTCTCGCGGACCTCAGCTGGCGATATCAGCATGACGGGCAGTGTCCGCGGCTCACTCGAGTATCAGCGATGACGCGCAGGGTCCGCGCTCAGCTGGCAGTATCAGGCAGATGAGCGGGCAGTTGTATCCGCGCTCAGCTCGATATCAGCAGATGACGGGCAGTGTCCGCCTCAGCTCGAGTATCAGCAGATGAGCGGGCAGTTCGCCGGCTCACCTGCCGAAAGTATTCAGGCATGAATCGGAAGTGTCGCCGCTCAGCTGCGGATCAGGCAATGAACGGGGCAGTTCGCGGCCTCACTGGCGAGTATCACAGATGAGCATCAGTTCGCGCGGCGTTCAGCTGGCATATCAGGCGATGAGCGGGCAGTGTGGTCCGCAACTACGAGGTTATCAGTGCAGCGATGACGGGCACGTGTCGCGAGGTTCAGCTGACGAGTATCTGCAGAATAGCGGGCAGGTGTCGGGTCGGCTCACAGCTCGATTATCAGGCAGATGATGCGGGCAGTGTCCTCGCAACTATCTGGCGATTATCAGCAATGACGGCAGGTGTCGCAGGCATCAGTGGCAGTATCTAGTCAGATGAGCGGGCGGTGTCGCCGGCTCCAGTCGAGTATTCAGCAGATGAGCGGCAGTGTCGCGCGGCTCAGCTGGCGAGTATCAGCGATGATGTGGAGCCGTGCGCTCGCACGTTATGAATGCGGGCAGTCGGCCTCACCTATCGCAGTATCAGGCAGATGAGGGCGCAGTGTCGCGCGCCGAGCTGCGAGTATCAGGCAGTATTGAGTCGGTGACAGTGCGGCCCTCCTCTATCGGATCACAGCCATCAGAGTGCTTCGCCTGAGCTACTGCAGCGGACAGCATAGTCGGGCACGTGTCCGCGGCTCAGCTGGCGAGTATCAGGCAGATACGCGGGCAGCGGTGCACTCGCTGCGATTAGGCGAGACATATGTGCGGCAGTGCGAGCAAGATATACAGGCGGCTAGGTGCGCCGAATCGCACGCGCTACTGGCGATTATCAGACGAAATGAGCGGTGCAGGTGTCTGCGCGGCGGATCAGCTGGCGAGATTATCCATGCAGATGAGCGGCAGGTTGTGCGGCATCAGCTGGCGAGTAATCAGGGCAGATAGCGGAGTGTCGCGCGGACTCAGCTGGCCGAGTATCAGGCAGATGAGCGGGCAGCGTCGCGCCGCTCACGCTTGGCGGTATCAGGCAAGATGAGCGGCACAGGTGCGTCGGCGCGACGGGCTAATAGCAGCCTAGTCGAGTATCAGGCAGAATGAGCGAGGCAGGTGTCGTGGCTCAGCTGGCAGATCAGAATGAGTCGGCAGGTGTTCGCAGCTCAGCTGCGAGTATCAGCAGACATAGGGCGAGGTGCAGTAGTCGCGCAGACCACTGGCGAGTGATCAGCAGGATGAGCGCAGTGTCGCGGTGGCTCCAAGCATAAGGGCGAGATGCATTGCAAGTCTCGCGCAGAACTGGCGAGACATGCAGATTGACAGTTGTCGACGGGCTCAGGCTGCAGTATCAGGCGTAATGAGCGGGCAGGATTCACGAAAACTGCGGCGAACTCACGCTGCGATGATCGGGCATTCGACTGCGAGGTCAGTTCCGACCTCGTCGGCGGTGTCGCCGAGTAGCTTGGCAGGTCAGCAGATCGACGGGCAGGTGTGCTCGCTATTTGACTAGCTCGGCGATGTATCAGTCAGCCTGACGCTGCATAGGGTCGCGAGGACTCGGCGTTGGCCGCGACGATATTCAGGATGAAGCGAGCTGCAGTGTCGGACGGGCTCGCTGAAGGCGAGTATCAGAGTGACAGGCTGAGCGGCAGTGTCCGCGGCTCAGTCTGCGAGTATCAGGCAGATGAGGCGCAGGTGTCGCGCGGCTCAGCTGGCGAGTATGCAGGCAGATGAGCGGGCAAGGTGGTCCGGGCGGCTCACTTCGAGTATCAGGCAGATGAGGCGGCAAGGTGTTCAGCGCGCTCAGCTGGCGAGTATCAGGCGATGAGCGGCAGGATGTGCGCGCGCTCAGCTGCGAGTATCAGGCAGATAGCGGGCAGGTGTTCGCGCGTCAGCTGGCGAGATCAGCAGATGAGCGGGCAGATGTCGCGCGACTCAGCTGGCGATTATTCAGGCATATGACGAGCAAGGGCATGTATCGTCGCGATCAGCTGCGAGTAGTCAGCATTCATTACGGCATCCCGGTGTCGTCGGTCTCAGCTGGCGGATATCAGGCAATGAGCTGGCAGGTGTTCCGCGGCTCAGCTGGCGAGTATCAGCAGATGGCAGGGCAGTATCGTGCACTAGCTGGCGAGTATCAGCGAAGCGGGCAGGTGTCCGAGGTCAAGCTTGGCGGATCATCAGCAATGAGCGGCAGGTGTCGTGCGCGCTCAGCTTGCGAGCTATAGGCAGTATGAGCGGGCAGGTGATCGGCCGACTTCAGCTGCGATGCTATCAGGCAATGAGCGGCAGTGTCGCGCGATCAAGTGCGAGTATCATTGCAGATGAGCGGGCAAGGGCGTGCGCGCACAGCTTATCGAGTTAATCAGGCAGATGAGCGAGAGTGTTTCGCGTTGCTCAGCTGCGAGACTCAGCGCAGATAGTCGGGCACAGTGTCCGCGGCTCAGGTGGCGAGATCAGGCAGATGATGCGGCAGGTTGCGCGCAGCCACCGTGGCGGAGTATCAGGCAGATGATGCGGAGCTTCGCATGGCTCAGCTGGGGAGTATAGGCAGATGAGCGGCAGGTGTTCGACGCGAGCTCAGTCCTGCGAGTATCAAGGCACGATAGCGGCAGGTGTCCGCGTGGCTCAGCTGGCGAGTATCAGGCAGATGACCGGCAGGTGATCGCGGGCTTCAAGCTGGCGGAGTTATGAGACGGACGCTTGCGCAGTATGCAGGCAGTTGAGCAGGGCATTTTCGCGCGAGCTCGCTGTGGATTTCAGGCAGCATGACGGCAGGTGTTCGCCGGCTCGCGTTGACCTTCAGGTGGATATCACGTGCAGTGTCGCTGGGCTCGCTGGCGAGTATCAGCAGATGAGCGGGCAGGTGTCTGCGCGCTCAGCTGCGATTATCAGCAATTGACGGGCAGTGCGCGCGGCGCAGCTGGCAAGAATCAGCAATGAGCGGCAGGTGTCGCGCGGCTCACTGCGAGATCAGCAGATGAGCGGCATGTTTCTGCGCGCTCAGCTTGGCGCAGTATCAGGCATATGACGGGCAGGTGTCGCGCGGCTCAGCTGCGAGTATCAGGCCAGAATGAGCATGCAGTGTCCGCGGGCTTCAGGCGAGATCAGGCAGATTGAGCGCAGTATCGCGCAAACTACTTGCATTATCAGTCAGATGAGCGCAGGTGTCCGAGTATCAGCTGAACGAGTATCACTCAGAATGACGAGCATGTCGTGCGTCAGCTGCAGAATCAGGCAATGAGCGGGCAGGTGTCGCCGAACTACTGGCGAGTATCATTCAGATGAGCAGGCAGGTCGTTCGCCCGAACTAGCTTGCGGAGTATCAGTCAGATGAGCGGGGCAGGTGTTCGGCGCGGCTCAGCTGGCGAGTATCAGGCAGATGAGCGGGCAGGTGTCGCCGGCTCAGCTGGCGAGTATCAGGCAGATGAGCGGGCAGGTGTCGCGCGGCTCAGCTGGCGAGTATCAGGCAGATGAGCGGCAGGTGTCGCGCGGCTCAGCTGGCGAGTATCAGGCAGATGAGCGGGCAGGTGTCGCGCGGCTCAGCTGGCGAGTATCAGGCAGATGAGCGGGCAGGTGTCGCGCGGCTCAGCTGGCGAGTATCAGGCAGATGAGCGGGCAGGTGTCGCGCGGCTCAGCTGGCGAGTATCAGGCAGATGAGGCGGGCAGTGTCGCGCGGCTCAGCTGGCGAGTATCAGGCAGAATGAGCGGGCAGGTGTCGCGCGGCTCAGCTGGCGAGTATCAGGCAGATGAGCGGGCAGGTGTCGCGCGGCTCAGCTGGCGAGTATCAGGCAGATGAGCGGGCAGGTGTCGCGCGGCTCAGCTGGCGAGTATCAGGCAGATGAGCGGGCAGGTGTCGGGCCGCACACCTATCGAGTATCAGGCAGATGAGCAGGCAGGTGTCGCGTGGCTCAGCTGGCGAGGATCAGGCAGATGTGCGGGCAGGTGTCGCGAAGCTCAGCTGGCGAGTATCAGGCAGATGAGCAGGCAGGTGTCGCGCAGCACCCGTGGCGAGTATCAGGCAGATGAGCAGGCACGTGTCGAGTGGCTCAGCTGGCGAGTATAAGGCAGATGAGCATGCAGGTGTCGCGCAGCTCACCTGGCGAGTATCATGCAGATGAGCAAGCTGGTGTCACGGGGCTCAGCTGGCGAGTATCAGGCAGATGAGCGGGCAGGTGTCGCGGGGCTCAGCTGGCGAGTATCAGGCAGATGAGCGGGCAGGTGTCGCGGGGCTCTGCTGGCGAGTATCAGGCAGATGAGCGGGCAGTTGTCGCGCAGCTCCGTTGGCGAGTATCAGGCAGATGAGCGGGCAGGGGTCGCAGGGCTCCGTTGGCGCGTTTCAGGCAGATCAGCGGGCAGGTGTCGCGGGGCTCCGCTGGCGAGTATCAGGCAGATGAGCGGGCAGGAGTCGCGCGGCTCCGTTGGCGAGTATCAGGCAGATGAGCGGGCAGGTGTGGCGCGACTCACGTGGCGAGTATCAGGCAGATGAGCGGGCAGGTGTCGCGCGGCTCAGCTGGCGAGTATCAGGCAGATGAGCATGCAGGTGTCGCGCGGCTCAGCTGGCGAGTATCAGGCAGATGAGCGGTCAGGTGTCGCAAGGCTCAGCTAGCGAGTATCAGGCAGCTGAGCATGCAGGTGTCGCGCGGCTCAGCTGACGAGTATCAGGCAGATGAGTGGGCAGGTATCGCGCGGACTAGCTGGCGATTATCAGTCAGATGAGCGGGCAGGTGTCGCGAGGCTCAGCTGGCGAGTATCAGGCAGATGAGCGGGCAGGTGTCGCGCGGCTCAGCTGGCGAGTATCAGGCAGATGAGCGGGAAGGTGTCGCGCGGCTCAGCTGGCGAGTATCAGGCAGATGAGCGGGCAGGTGTCGCGGGGCTCTGCTGGCGAGTATCAGGCAGATGAGCGGGCAGTTGTCGCGCAGCTCCGTTGGCGAGTATCAGGCAGATGAGCGTGCAGGGGTCGGGCAGCTCACCTATCGAGTATCAGGCAGATGAGCAGGCAGGTGTCGCGCGGGTCAGCTGGCGATTATAAGGCAGATGAGCGGGCAGGTGTCGCGCGGCTCAGCTGGCGAGTATCAGGCAGATGAGCGGGCAGGTGTCGCGCGGCTCAGCTGGTGAGTATCAGGCAGATGAGCGGGCAGGTGTCGCGCGGACTAGCTGGCGATTATCAGTCAGATGAGCGGGCAGGTGTCGCGCGGCTCAGCTGGCGAGTATCAGGCAGATGAGTGGGCAGGTATCGCGCGGACTAGCTGGCGATTATCAGTCAGATGAGCGGGCAGGTGTCGCGCGGCTCAGCTGGCGAGTATCAGGCAGATGAGCAGGCAGGTGTCACGCGGCTCAGCTGGTGAGTATCAGGCAGATGAGCAGGCAGGTGTGGCGCGGCTCAGCTGGCGAGTATTAGGCACATGGTCAGGCAGGTGTCGCGAGGCCCAGCTGGCGATTATCAGGCAGATGAGCAGGCAGGTCTCGCGCGGCTCAGCTGGCGATTATCAGGCAGATGTGCAGGCAGGTATCGCTCGGCTCCGCTGGCGACTATCAGGCACATGAGCAGGCAGGTGTGGCGCGGCTCAGCTGGCGAGTATTAGGCACATGAGCAGGCAGGTGTCGCGAGGCCCAGCTGGCGATTATCAGGCAGATGAGCAGGCAGGTCTCGCACGGCTCAGCTGGCGATTATCAGGCAGATGTGCAGGCAGGTATCGCTCGGCTCCGCTGGCGACTATCAGGCACATGAGCAGGCAGGTGTCGCGCCTCAGCTGGCGAGTATCAGACAGATGAGCATGCAGGTGTCCTGCGGCTCCGCTGGCGATTATCAGGCAGATGTGCAGGCAGGCATCGCGCGGCTCCGCTGGCGATCATCAGGCACAAGAGGAGGCAGGTATTGCGCCGCTCAGCTGGCGATTATCAGGCAGATGAGCAGGCAGGTGTCGAGCGGCTCCGCTGGCCATTATCAGGCACATCAGCAGGCAGGTGTCGCGCGGCTCAGCTGGCGAGTATCAGGCAGATGAGCAGGCAGGTGTCGCGCGGCTCAGCTGGCGAGTATTAGGCACATGAGCAGGCAGGTGTCACGCGGCCCAGCTGGCGATTATCAGGCACATGAGCAGGCAGGTGTCGCGCGGCTCAGCTGGCGATTATAAGGCAGATGAGCGGGCAGGTGTCGCGTGGCTCAGCTGGCGAGTATCAGGCAGATGAGGGGGCAGGTGTCGCGCGGCTCAGCTTGGAGAGTATCAGGCAGAAGAGCGGGCAGGTGTCGCGCGGCTCAGCTTGCGAGTATCAGGCAGATGAGCGGGCAGGTGTCGCGCGGCTCAGCTGGCGAGTATCAGGCAGATGAGGGGGCAGGTGTCGCGCGGCTCAGCTTGGAGAGTATCAGGCAGAAGAGCGGGCAGGTGTCGCGCGGCTCAGCTGGCGAGTATCAGGCTGATGAGCGGGCAGGTGTCGCGGGGCTCAGCTGGCGAGTATCAGGCTGATGAGCGGGCAGGTGTCGCGCGGCTCAGCTGGCGAGTATCAGGCAGATGAGCCGGCAGGTGTCGCGCGGCTCAGCTTGCGAGTATCAGGCAGATGAGCAGGCCGGTGTCGCGCGGCTCAGCTGGCGATTATCAGGCAGATGAGCGGGCAGGTGTCGCGCGGCTCAGCTGGCGAATATCAGGCAGATGAGCGGGCAGGTGTCGGGCGGCTCACCTATCGAGTATCAGGCAGATGAGCAGGCAGGTGTCGCGTGGCTCAGCTGGCGAGGATCAGGCAGATGAGCGGGCAGGTGTCGCGAGGCTCAGCTGGCGAGTATCAGGCAGATGAGCGGGCAGGTGTCGGGCGGCTCACCTATCGAGTATCAGGCAGATGAGCAGGCAGGTGTCGAGTGGCTCAGCTGGCGAGTATCAGGCAGATGAGCGGGCAGGTGTCGCGCGGCTCAGCTGGCGAGTATCAGGCAGATGAGCAGGCAGGTGTCGCGCGGCTCGACTGGCGAGTAACAAGCAGATGAGCAGGCTGGTGTCGCGCAAATCAGCTGGCGAGTATCAGGCAGATGAGCAGGCAGGTGTCGCGCAGCACCCGTGGCGAGTATCAGGCAGATGAGCAGGCAGGTGTCGAGTGGCTCAGCTGGCGAGTATCAGGCAGATGAGCGGGCAGGTGTCGCGCGGCTCAGCTGACGAGTATCAGGCAGATGAGCGGGCAGGTGTCGCTTGGCTCAGCTGGCGAGTATCAGGCAGATGAGCGGGCAGGTGTCGGGCGGCTCACCTATCGAGTATCAGGCAGATGAGCGGGCAGGTGTCGCGCGGCTCAGCTGGCGAGTATCAGGCAGATGAGCGGGCAGGTGTCGGGCGGCTCACCTATCGAGTATCAGGCAGATGAGCGGGCAGTTGTCGCGCGGCTCAGCTGGCGAGTATCAGGCAGATGAGCGGGCAGGTGTCGCTTGGCTCAGCTGGCGAGTATCAGGCAGATGAGCGGGCAGGTGTCGCGCGGCTCAGCTGGCGAGTATCAGGCAGATGAGCGGGCAGGTGTCGCGCGGCTCAGCTGGCGAGTATCAGGCAGATGAGCGGGCAGGTGTCACGCGGCTCAGCTGGCGATTATCAGGCATATGAGCGGACAGGTGTCGGGCGGCTCACCTATCGAGTATCAGGCAGATGAGCGGGCAGGTGTCGCGCGGCTCAGCTGGCGAGTATCAGGCAGATGAGCGGGCAGGTGTCGGGCGGCTCACCTATCGAGTATCAGGCAGATGAGCAGGCAGGTGTCGCGTGGCTCAGCTGGCGAGTATCAGGCAGATGAGCGGGCAGGTGTCGCGCGGCTCAGCTGGCGAGTATCAGGCAGATGAGCGGGCAGGTGTCGCGCGGCTCAGCTGGCGAGTATCAGGCAGATGAGCATGCAGGTGTCGCGCGGCTCAGCTGGCGAGTATCAGGCAGATGAGCGGGCAGGTGTCGCGCGGCTCAGCTGGCGATTATCAGTCAGATGAGCGGGCAGGTGTCGCGCGGCTCAGCTGGCCAGTATCAGGCAGATGAGCGGGCAGGTGTCGCGCGGCTCAGCTGGCGAGTATCAGGCAGATGAGCGGGCAGGTGTCGCGCGGCTCAGCTGGCGAGTATCAGGCAGATGAGCGGGCAGGTGTCGCGCGGCTCAGCTGGCGAGTATCAGGCAGATGAGCGGGCAGGTGTCTCGCGGCTCAGCTGGCGAGTATCAGGCAGATGAGCATGCAGGTGTCGCGCGGCTCAGCTGGCGAGTATCAGGCAGATGAGCGGGCAGGTATCGCGCGAACTAGCTGGCGATTATCAGTCAGATGAGCGGGCAGGTGTCGCGAGGATCAGCTGACGAGTATCACTCAGATGAGCGGGCAGGTGTCGTGCGGCTCAGCTGGCGAGAAACAGGCAGATGAGCGGGCTGGTGTCGCGCGAACTAGCTGGCGATTATCAGTCAGATGAGCGGGCAGGTGTCGCGAGGCTCAGCTGGCGAGTATCATTCAGATGAGCGGGCAGGTGTCGTGCGGCTCAGCTGGCGAGTATCAGGCAGATGAGCGGGCAGGTGTCGCGCGGCTCAGCTGGCGAGTATCAGGCAGATGAGCGGGCAGGTGTCGCGCGGCTCAGCTGGCGAGTATCAGGCAGATGAGCGGGCAGGTGTCGCGCGGCTCAGCTGGCGAGTATCAGGCAGATGAGCGGGCAGGTGTCGCGCGGCTCAGCTGGCGAGTATCAGGCAGATGAGCGGGCAGGTGTCGCGCGGCTCAGCTGGCGAGTATCAGGCAGATGAGCGGGCAGGTGTCGCGCGGCTCAGCTGGCGAGTATCAGGCAGATGAGCGGGCAGGTGTCGCGCGGCTCAGCTGGCGAGTATCAGGCAGATGAGCGGGCAGGTGTCGCGCGGCTCAGCTGGCGAGTATCAGGCAGATGAGCGGGCAGGTGTCGCGCGGCTCAGCTGGCGAGTATCAGGCAGATGAGCGGGCAGGTGTCGCGCGGCTCAGCTGGCGAGTATCAGGCAGATGAGCGGGCAGGTGTCGCGCGGCTCAGCTGGCGAGTATCAGGCAGATGAGCGGGCAGGTGTCGCGCGGCTCAGCTGGCGAGTATCAGGCAGATGAGCGGGCAGGTGTCGCGCGGCTCAGCTGGCGAGTATCAGGCAGATGAGCGGGCAGGTGTCGCGCGGCTCAGCTGGCGAGTATCAGGCAGATGAGCGGGCAGGTGTCGCGCGGCTCAGCTGGCGAGTATCAGGCAGATGAGCGGGCAGGTGTCGCGCGGCTCCGCTGGCGAGTAACAAGCAGATGAGCAGGCTGGTGCCGCGTGGCTCCGCTGGCGAGTATCAGGCAGATGAGCAGGCAGGTGTCGCGCAGCTCCCGTGGCGAGTATCAGGCAGATGAGCAGGCAGGTGTCGAGTGGCTCAGCTGGCGAGTATCAGGCAGATGAGCGGGCAGGTGTCGCGCGGCTCAGCTGGCGAGTATCAGGCAGATGAGGGGGCAGGTGTCGCGCGGCTCAGCTGGCGAGTATCAGGCAGATGAGCGGGCAGGTGTCGCGCGGCTCAGCTGGCGAGTATCAGGCAGATGAGCGTGCAGGTGTCGCGCGGCTCAGCTGGCGAGTATCAGGCAGATGAGCGGGCAGGTGTCGCGCGGCTCAGCTGGCGAGTATCAGGCAGATGAGCGGGCAGGTGTCGCGCGGCTCAGCTGGCGAGTATCAGGCAGATGAGCGGGCAGGTGTCGCGCGGCTCAGCTGGCGATTATCAGGCAGATGAGCGGGCAGGTGTTGCGCGGCTCAGCTGGCGAATATCAGGCAGATGAGCGGGCAGGTGTCGGGCCGCACACCTATCGAGTATCAGGCACATGAGCAGGCAGGTGTCGCGTGGCTCAGCTGGCGAGGATCAGGCAGATGAGCGGGCAGGTGTCGCGAGGCTCAGCTGGCGAGTATCAGGCAGATGAGCGGGCAGGTGTCGGGCGGCTCACCTATCGAGTATCAGGCAGATGAGCAGGCAGGTGTCGAGTGGCTCAGCTGGCGAGTATCAGGCAGATGAGCGGGCAGGTGTCGCGCGGCTCAGCTGGCGAGTATCAGGCAGATGAGCGGGCAGGTGTCGCGCGGCTCGACTGGCGAGTAACAAGCAGATGAGCAGGCTGGTGCCGCGTGGCTCCGCTGGCGAGTATCAGGCAGATGAGCAGGCAGGTGTCGCGCAGCACCCGTGGCGAGTATCAGGCAGATGAGCAGGCAGGTGTCGAGTGGCTCAGCTGGCGAGTATCAGGCAGATGAGCATGCAGGTGTCGCGCAGCTCACCTGGCGAGTATCATGCAGATGAGCAAGCTGGTGTCACGGGGCTCAGCTGGCGAGTATCAGGCAGATGAGCGGGCAGGTGTCGCGGGGCTCAGCTGGCGAGTATCAGGCAGATGAGCGGGCAGGTGTCGCGGGGCTCTGCTGGCGAGTATCAGGCAGATGAGCGGGCAGTTGTCGCGCAGCTCCGTTGGCGAGTATCAGGCAGATGAGCGGGCAGGGGTCGCAGGGCTCCGTTGGCGCGTTTCAGGCAGATCAGCGGGCAGGTGTCGCGGGGCTCCGCTGGCGAGTATCAGGCAGATGAGCGGGCAGGAGTCGCGCGGCTCCGTTGGCGAGTATCAGGCAGATGAGCGGGCAGGTGTGGCGCGACTCACGTGGCGAGTATCAGGCAGATGAGCGGGCAGGTGTCGCGCGGCTCAGCTGGCGAGTATCAGGCAGATGAGCGGGCAGGTGTCGCGCGGCTCAGCTGGCGAGTATCAGGCAGATGAGCGGGCAGGTGTCGCGCGGCTCAGCTGGCGAGTATCAGGCAGATGAGCGGGCAGGTGTCGCGCGGCTCAGCTGGTGAGTATCAGGCAGATGAGCAGGCAGGTGTCGCGCGGACTAGCTGGCGATTATCAGTCAGATGAGCGGGCAGGTGTCGCGCGGCTCAGCTGGCGAGTATCAGGCAGATGAGTGGGCAGGTATCGCGCGGACTAGCTGGCGATTATCAGTCAGATGAGCGGGCAGGTGTCGCGCGGCTCAGCTGGCGAGTATCAGGCAGATGAGCAGGCAGGTGTCACGCGGCTCAGCTGGTGAGTATCAGGCAGATGAGCAGGCAGGTGTGGCGCGGCTCAGCTGGCGAGTATTAGGCACATGATCAGGCAGGTGTCGCGAGGCCCAGCTGGCGATTATCAGGCAGATGAGCAGGCAGGTCTCGCGCGGCTCAGCTGGCGATTATCAGGCAGATGTGCAGGCAGGTGTCACGCGGCTCCGCTGGCGATTATCAGGCACATGAGTAGGCAGGTGTCGCGCGGCTCAGCTGGCGAGTATCAGGCAGATGAGCAGGCAGGTATCGCGGAGCTCAGCTGTCCATTATCAGGCAGATGAGCAGGCAGGTGTCGCGCGGCTCAGCTGGCAATTATCAGGAAGATGAGCAGGCAGGTGTCGCACGGCTCCGATGGTGATTATCAGGCATATGAGCAGGCAGGTGTCGCGAGGCTCAGCTTGCGAGTATCAGACAGATGAGCATGCAGGTGTCGCGCGGCTCCGCTGGCGATTATCAGGCACATGAGCAGGCAGGTGTCGCGAGGCTCAGCTGGCGAGTATCAGGCAGATGAGCAGGCAGGTGTCGCGCGGCCCAGCTGGCGATTATCAGGCATATGATCAGGCAGGTCTCGCGCAGCTCAGCTGGCGATTATCAGGCAGATGTGCAGTCAGGTGTCCCGGGGCTCAGCTTGTAATTATCAGGCAGATGAGCAGGCAGGTGTCGCGCGGCTCCGCTGGCCATTATCAGGCACATGAGCAGGCAGGTGTCTCGTGGCTCAGCTGGCGAGTATCAGGCAGATGAGCAGGCAGGTGTCGCGAGGCCCAGCTGGCGATTATCAGGCAGATGAGCAGGCAGGTCTCGCACGGCTCAGCTGGCGATTATCAGGCAGATGTGCAGGCAGGTATCGCTCGGCTCCGCTGGCGACTATCAGGCACATGAGCAGGCAGGTGTGGCGCGGCTCAGCTGGCGAGTATTAGGCACATGAGCAGGCAGGTGTCGCGAGGCCCAGCTGGCGATTATCAGGCAGATGAGCAGGCAGGTCTCGCACGGCTCAGCTGGCGAGTATCAGGCAGATGAGCTGGCAGGTGTGGCGCATGATCAGTCACATGATCATTGTATGATCAGCCACGTGAACAGTGCGTGCTCAGTCACGTGATCAGGGCCTGCTGAGCTGCGTTATTCCTCTCTGCTTACCTGCTTGACAATTGCCGGCTGAGCTGCACTATTCCTGCCTGTCATCTGCTTGACAATTGCCAGCTGTGTTGGGTAATTCCTGCCTGCTCAGCTGCTTGATTATTGTCAGCTGTGCAGCACGATTCCTCACAGCTGAGTTCCAAGATTATTGCCTGCTGACTGTTTGATTCGTGCCTACTCAGCTCTTTGTTTATTGCTTCCAGAGGCACATGATTAGTGTATGATAGCAAACATGATCAGCACATGATCAGTCACATGATCAGCGCCATTAAGTCACGTGATCACTACATGATAGTAATGTGTTCAGTCCATGCTCAGTCATGGTATCAGTGCATGATCAGTCACGTGATCATTGAATAATTCAACACATGATCAGTGAATGATAGCCAACAGATCAGTGAATGATAGCCACTGATCATGGCATGATAGCCACGTGATCATTGCATGATAGCAACATGTTCTGTGCATGTTCAGCCACGTGATCAGTGCATGATAGCCACGTGATTAGTGCATGATCATTCAAATGATTAGTGCATGATCAGCCACGTGACCAGTGAATGATAGACACCTGATCAGTGCATGACAGCCAGGTGATCAGTGCATGATCACTTACGTAAGCAGTGTATGATCAGCTACGTGATCAGTGCATGATCAGACACGTGAAAAGTGTATGATCAGCCACGTTATCAGTGCATGATATCCTAGTGATCAGTGCATGATCAGTCACGTGATAGGTGTATGATCAGGCACGTGATCAGTGCGTGATATCCACGTGATCAGTGCATGACAGCCACGTGATCAGTTCATGATTAGTCACGTGATCTGTGCATGACCAGGAACGTGATCAGTGTATGATCAGCCACGTGATCAGTGCATGATAGCCATGTGATCAGTGCATGATCAGTCACGTGATCAGTGCATGAACAGTCACGTGATCAGTGCATGATGATCCCCGTGATCACTGCATGATCAATTATGTGATCAGTGCATGATCAGCCAAATGATCAGTGCATGATAGCCACGTAATCAGTTCATGATAGCCATGTGACCAGTGCATGATAAGTCACGTGATACGTGTTTGTTCAGCCACGTGATCAGTGCATGATATCCACGTGATCAGTGCATGAGAGCCACGTGATCAGTTCATGATTAGTCACGGGATCTGTGAATGACCAGGCACGTGATCAGTGTATGACCAGCCAAGTGATCAGTGCATGATAGCCACGTGATCAGTGCATGATCAGTTACGTGATCATTGCATGCCCAATCACGTGATCAGTGCATGATTATCCACGTGAGCACTGGATGATAGTCACCTGATCAGTGAATGATAGCCACGTGAACAGTTCATAAGAGCCAAGTGATCAGTGCATGATCAGTCACATGATCCGTGCATGATCAATCACGTGACAAGTACATGGTAGCTACGTGACCATTGCATGATCAACCACGTGAGCAGTGCATGATATCCACGTGATCAGTTCATTATAGCCACGTAATCAGTTCATGATTAATCATGTGATCTGTGCATAACCAGGCACGTGATCAGTGTATGATCAGCCACGTGATCAGTGCATGATCAGTCACGTGATCAGTGCATGATCAGTCACGTGATCAGTGCATGAACAGTCACGTGATCAGTGCATGATGATCCCCGTGATCAGTGCATGATCAATTACGTGATCAGTGTATGATCACTCACGTGACCAGTACATGGTAGCTACGTGATCATTGCACGATCAGCCACGTGAGCAGTGCATGTAAGCCACATAATCAGTGCATTACAACTTACGTGAGCAGTGTATGATCAGCCACGTGATCAGTGCATGATAGCCACGTGATCAGTGCAGGATCAGTCACGTGATAGGTGTATGATCAGCCACATGATCAGTGCATGATATCCACGTGATCAGTGCCTGAAACCCAGGTGATCAGTTCATGATTAGTCACATGATCTGTGCATGACCAAGCACGTGAGCAGTGTATGATCAGCCACGTGGTCAGTGCATGATAGCCACGTGATCAGTGCATGATCAGTCACGTGATAGGTATATGATCAGCCACGTGATCAGTGCATGATATCCACGTGATCAGTGCCTGGTACCCAGGTGATCAGTTCATGATTAGTCACGTGATCTGTGCATGACCAGGCAAGTGATCAGTGTATTATCAGCCACGTGATCAGTGCATGATAGCCACGTGATCAGTGCATGATGAGCCACGTGATCAGTGCATGATCAGTCACGTGATAGGTTTGTGATCAGCCACGTGAACAGTGCATGCTCAGTCACGTGATCAGGGCCTGCTGAGCTGCGTGATTACTGTCTGCTCATCTGCTTGCCAATTGCCAGCTGAGCTGCACGATTCCTGCCTGTCATCTGCTTGACAATTGCCAGCTGTGCTGCGTAATTCCTGCCTGCTCAGCTGCTTGATTATTGCCAGCTGAGCAGCATGATTCCTCACAGCTGACTTCCATGATTATTGCCTGCTGACTGTTTGATTCGTGCCTACTCAGCTCTTTGTTTATTGCCTCCAGAGGCACATGATCAGGGTATGATAGCAAACATGATCAGCACATGATCAGTCACATGATCAGCACCATTAAGTCACGTGATCACTACATGATAGTCATGTGATCAGTCCATGCTCAGTCACCGTATCAGTGCATGATCAGCCACGTAATCAATGCATGATCAATTACGTGTTCATTGCATGATCAGCCACATGAGCCGTGCATTATAGCCACGTGATGTGTGCATGATCAGTTATGTGAGCATTGTATGATCAGCCACGTGATCAGTGCATGAGAGCCACGTGATCAGTGCATGACCAGTCACGTGACAGGTGTGTGATCATCCACATGAACAGTGCATGATCAGCCACGTAATCAGTGCATGATAGCCACGTGATCATTGCATGATAGTCACGTGATCAGTGCATGATCAGCCAGGTGATCAGTGCATGATAGCTACGTGATCAGTTCATGATTAGTTACGTGATCTGTGCATGACCAGGCAGGTGATCTGTGTATGATCAGCCACGTTAACAGTGCACGAAAGCCACGTGATCAGTGCATGATAAGTCACCTGATGGGTGCATGATCAGTCACGTGACCAGTACATGGTAGCTACGTGAACATTGCATGATCAGCCACGTCAGCAGTGCATGATAGCCACGTGATCAGGGCATGATGAGTCATGTGATCAGTGCATGAACAGTCAAGTGATCAGTGCATGATCAGTCACGTGATCAGTGCACGATAGCCACGTAATCAGTGCATGATAGCCACGTGACCAGTGCATGATCAGTCACGTGGTACGTGTGTGATCAGCCACATGATCAGTGCATGATATCCACGTGATCAGTGCATGATAGCCACGTGATCAGTTCATGATTAGTCACGTGATCTGTGCATGACCAGGCACGTGATCAGTGTATGACCAGCCAAGTGATCAGTGCATGATAGCCAGGTAATCAGTTCATGATTAGTCACGTGATCTGTGCATGACAGGCACGTGATCAGTGCATGATATCTACGTGATCAGTGCATTTTAGCCACCTGATCAGTTCATGATTAGTCACGTGATCTGTGCATGACCAGGCACGTGATCACTGTATGTTCAGCCACGTGATCAGTGCATGATAGCCACGTGATCAGTGCATGATCAGTCACGTGATCAGTGCATGAACAGCCACCTGATCAGTGAATCATCAATTACGTGACCACTGCATGATCAGTCACGTGACCAGTACATGGTAGCTACGTAAACATTGCATGATCAGCCACGTGATCAGTGCATGATGATCCACGTGATCAGTGAATGATCAATTTCGTGATCAGTGCATGATCAGTCACGTGACCAGTACATGGTAGCTCCGTGATCATTGCATGAACAGCCACGTGAGCAGTGCATGATAGCCACGAAATTAGTGCATGATCAGTCACGTGAACATTGCATGATCAGTCACCTGATCAGTGCATGATCAATTACGTGATTAGTGCATGATCACTCACCTGAACGGTACATGGTAGCTACATGATCATTGCATGATCAGCCACGTGAGCAGTGCATAATAGCCACGTGTTCAGTGCATGCTCAGTCACGTGACCAGTACATGGTAGATACGTGATCATTGCATGATCAGCCACGTGAGCAGTGCATGATACCCACGTGATCAGTGCATGATCAATTGGGTGAGCAGTGTATGATCAGCCACGTGATCAGTGCATGATAGCCACGTGATCAGTGCCTGATCAGTCACATGAACAGTGCATGATCAGTCACGTGATCAGTGCATGATCAGCCACGTGATCAGTGAATCATCAATTACGTGATCACTGCATGATCAGTCACGTGACCAGTACATGGTAGCTACATAAACATTGCATGATCAGCCACGTAAGCAGTGCATGATAGCCACGTGATCAGTGCATGATCAGTCATGTGATCAGTGCATGATCAGTCACGTTATCAGTGCATGATCATTTACGTGATCTGTGCATGATCAGTCACGTGACAAGTACATGGGAGCTACGGGATCATTGCATGATCAACCACGTGAGTAGTGCATGATAGCCACGTGATCAGTGCCTGATCAGTCACGTGATCAGTGCATGATCAGTTACGTGATCAGTGCATGCCCAATCACGTGATCAGTGCATGATAGCCACGTGATCAGTTCATGATCAGTCACGTGATCAGTGCATGATCAGCCACGTGATCAGTGGATCATCAATTACGTGATCACTGCATGATCAGTCACGTGACCAGTACATGGTAGCTACATAAACATTGCATGATCAGCCACGTGAGCAGTGCATGATAGCCACGTGATCAGTGCATGATCAGTCATGTGATCAGTGCATGATCAGTCACGTGATCAGTGCATGATCTTTTACGTGATCAGTGCATGATCAGTCAAGTGACAAGTACATGGGAGCTACGGGATCATTGCATGATCAACCACGTCAGCAGTGCATGATAGCCACGTGATCAGTGCCTGATCAGTCACGTGATCAGTGCATAATCAGTTACGTGATCAGTGCATGCCCAATCACATGATCAGTGCATGATTATCCACGTGAGCACTGGATGATAGTCACCTGATCAGTGAATGATAGCCACCTGAACAGTGCATAAGAGCCTAGTGATCAGTGCATGATCAGTCACATGATCCGTGCATGATCAATCACGTGACAAGTAAATGGTAGCTACGTGACCATTTCATGATCAACCACGTGAGCAGTGCACGATAGCCACGTGATGTGTGCATCATCAGTTACGTGAGCAGAGTATGATCAGCCACGTGACCAGTGCATGAGAGCCACGTGATCAGTGCATGATCAGTCACGTGACATGTGTGTGATCAGCCACGTGAACAGTGCATATTCAGCCACGTGATCAGTGCAGGATAGCCATGTGATCAGTGCATGATCAGTTACGTGAGCAGTGTATTATCAGCCACGTGATCCGTGCATGATCACTCACGTGAGCAGTACATGGTAGCTACGTGATCACTGCATGATCAGCCACGTGAGCAGTGCATGTTAGCCACGTAATCAGTGCATTACCACTTACCTGAGCAGTGTATGATCAGCCACGTGATCAGTGCATGATAGCCACGTGATCATTGCATGATAGTCACATGATCAGTGCATGATCAGCCAGGTGATCAGTGCATGATAGCTACGTGATCAGTTCATGATTAGTTACGTGATCTGTGCATGACCAGGCAGGTGATCTGTGTATGATCAGCCACGTTAACAGTGCATGAAAGCCACGTGATCAGTGCATGATAAGTCACCTGATGGGTACATGATCAGTCACGTGACCGGTAAATGGTAGCTACGTGATCACTGCATGATCAGCCAGGTGAGCAGTGCATGTTAGCCACGTAAACAGTGCATTACCACTTACCTGAGCAGTGTATGATGAGCCACGTGGTCAGTGCATGATAGCCACGTGATCAGTGCATGATCAGTCACGTGATAGGTATATGATCAGCCACGTGATCAGTGCATGATATCCACGTGATCAGTGCCTGGTACCCAGGTGATCAGTTCATGATTAGTCACGTGATCTGTGCATGACCAGGCACGTGATCAGTGTATTATCAGCCACGTGATCAGTGCATAAACAGTCACGTGATCAGGGCCTGCTGAGCTGCGTGATTACTCTCTGCTCATCTGCTTGACAATTGCAAGCTGAGCTGCACGATTCCTGCCTGTCATCTGCTTGACAATTGCCAGCTGTGCTGCGTAATTCCTGCCTGCTCAGATGCTTGATTATTGCCAGCTGAGCAGCATGATTCCTCACAGCTGAGTTCCACGATTATTGCCTGCTGACTGTTTGCTTCGTGCTACTCAGCTCTTTGTTTATTGCCTCCAGAGGCACATGATCAGTGTATGATAGGAAACATGATCAGCGCATGATCAGTAACATGATCAGCACCATTAACGTACGTGATCACTACATGATAGTCATGTGATCAGTCCAGGCCCAGTCACGGTATCAGTGCATGATCAGCCATGTGATCAGTGCATGATAGCCACGTGATCATTGCATGATAGCCACGTGATCAGTGCATGATCAGCCAGGTGATCAGTGCATGATAGCTACGTGATCAGTTCATGATTAGTCACGTGATCTGTGCATGACAAGGCAGGTGATCAGTGTATGATCAGCCACGTGAACAGTGCATGGTAGCCACATCATATATGCATGATCAGTCACCTGATGGGTGTATGATCAGTCACGTGACCGATACATGGTAGCTACATGATCATTGCATGATCAGCCACGTGAGTAGTGCATGATAGCCACGTGATCAGTGCATGATCAGTCACGTCATCAGTGCATGATCAGTCATGTGACCAGTACATGGTAGCTACGTGATCATTGCATGAGCAGCCACGTGAGCAGTGCATTATAGCCACGTGATCAGTGCATGATCAGCCACGTTATCAGTGCATGATCAGTCACGTGATCAGTGCATGATCAGCCACGTGATCAGTGCATGATAGCCACGTGAACAGTGCATGATAGCTACGTGACCAGTGCATGATCAGTCACGTGATCAGTGTATGATCAGCCACGTGATCAGTGCATGATCTCCCACATTATCAGTGCATGATCAATTAAGTGATCAGTGCATGATCAGTCACGTGACCGGTACATGGTAGCTACATGATCATTGTAAGATCAGCCACGTGAGTAGTGCATGATATCCACGTGATCAGTGCATGATCAGTCACGTGATCAGTGCATGATCAATTACGTTACCATTGCATGATCAGTCACGTGACCAGTACATGTTAGCTACGTGATCATTGCAGGGTCAGCCACGTGAACACTGCATAATAGCCACGTGATCAGTGCATGATCAGCCACGTGATCAGTGCAGGATCAGACATTTGAACAGTGTATAATCAGCCACGTGATCAGTGCATGATACCTACGTGATCAGTTCATGATTAGTCACGTGATCTGTGCATGACCAGGCAGGTGATCAGTGTATGATCAGCCACGTGAACAGTGCATGATAGCCACGTGATCAGTGCATGATCCGTCACCTGATGGGTGTATGATGAGTCACGTGACCGGTACATGGTAGCTACATGATCATTGCATGATCAGCCACGTGAGTTGTGCATGATAGCCACGTGATCAGTGCACGATAGCCACATGATCAGTGCATGATAGCCAAGTGATCATCGCATGATAGCCACGTGATCAGTGCATGACCAGGCAGGTGATCAGTGTATGATGAGCCACGAGAACAGTGCATGATAGCCACGTGATCAGTGCATGATCAGTCACCTGATGTGTGTATGATCAGTCACGTGACCAGTACATGGTAACTACATGATCATTGCATGATCAGACACGTGAGTAGTGCATGATAGCCACGTGATCAGTGCATGATCAGTCACGTGATCAGTGCATGATCAGCCACGTCATCAGTGCATGATAGCCATGTAATCAGTGCATGATCAATTACGTGATCAGTGCATGGTCACTCACGGGATCCAGTACATGGTAGCTACGTGATCATTGCATGATCAGCCACTTGAGCAGTGCATGATAGTCACGTGATCAGTGCATGATCAGTTTCAGGAGCAGAGTATGATCAGCCACTTGATCAGTGCATGATAGCCACGTGGTCACTGCATGATCTGTCACATGATCAGTGTATGATCATCCACGTGATCAGTGCATGGGCAGTCATGTGATCAGTGCATGATATAGACGTGATCAATGCATGATCAGTCTCGTGATCAGTGTATGATCAACCACGTGATCAGTGCACGATAGCCAGGTAATGAGTGCATGATAGCCAGATGATCAGTGCATTATCAGTCATGTGATCAGTGCATGATCAGTCACGTGATCAGTGTATGATCAGTCACGTGATCAGTGCATGATCAGTCACGTGATCAGTGTATGATCAGTCTCGTGATCAGTGTATGATCAACCACGTGATCAGTGCACGATAGCCAGGTAATGAGTGCATGATAGCCAGATGATCAGTGCATGATCAGTCACGTGATCAGTGCATGATCAGTCCAGTGATGAGTGTATGATCAGCCAAGTGATCAGTGCAAGATAGCTACGTGATCAGTGCATGATCAGTCACATGATCAGTGCATGATCAGCCACGTCATCAGTGCATGATAGCCACGTCATCAGTGCATACAGTTACGTGATCAGTGCATGCGCATACATGTGATCAGTGCATGAAAGCCACGTGATCAGTGCATGATTAGTCACGTGATAGGTGTGTGATCAGCCACGTGAACAGTGCATGCTCAGTCTCGTGATCAGGGCCTGCTGAGCTTCGTGATTACTGTCTGCTCATCTGCTTGACAATTGCCAGCTGAGCTGCACGATTCCTGCCTGTCATCTCCTTGACAATTGACACCTGTGCTGCGTAATTCCTGCCTGCTCATCTACTTGATTATTGCCAGCTGAGCAGCATGATTTCTCAGAGCTGAGTTCCATGATTATTGCCTGCTGACTGATTCCTGCCTACTCAGCTCTTTGTTCATTGCCTCCAGAGGCACATTATCAGTGTATGACACCAAACATGATCAGCACATGATCAGTCACATGATCAATGCATGATAAGCCAGGTGATCAGTGCACGATCAATTACGTGATCAGTGCATGATCAGTCATGTGACCAGTACATGGTAGCTGCGTGACCATTGCATGATCAGCCACGTGAGAAGTGCATGATAGCTACGTGATCAGTGCAAGATCAGTCACATGATCATTGCAAGATCAGTCACGTGATCAGTGCATGATCAGCCACGTGATCAGTGTATGATCAGTCACGAGATCAGTGCATGTGGAGTCATGTAATCAATGCATGATAGCGTCGTGATCAGTGCATGATCAGTCCCGTGATGAGTGTATGATCAGCTTAGTGATCAGTGCAAGATAGCTACGTGATCAGTGCATGATTAGTCACATGATCAGTGCATGATCAGCCACGTCACCACTGCATGATAGCCATGTCATCAGTGCATACAGTTACGTGATCAGTGCATGCACAATCACGTGATAAGTGCATGATAGCCACGTGATCAGTGCATGATCAGTCACGTGATCAGTGCATGATCAGTCACGTGATCAGTGTATGATCATCCACGTGATCAGTGCATGTGGAGTCATGTAATCAATGCATGATAGCGTCGTGATCAGTGCATGATCAGTCCCGTGATGAGTGTATCATCAGACAAGTGATCAGTGCAAGATAGCTACGTGATCAGTGCATACATTTACGTGATCAGTGCCTGCGCATACACGTGATCAGTGCATGAGAGCCACGTGATCAGTGCATGATCAGTCACGTGATAGGTGTGTGATCAGCCACGTGAACAGTGAATGCTCAGTCTCGTGATCAGGGCCTGCTTAGCTGCGTGATTACTGTCTGCTCATCTGCTTGACAATTGCCAGCTGAGCTGCACGATTCCTGCCTGTCATCTGCTTGACAATTGCCAGCTGTGCTGCGTAATTCCTGCCTGCTCATCTACTTGATTATTGCCAGCTGAGCAGCATGATTTCTCAGAGCTGAGTTCCATGATTATTGCCTGCTGACTGATTCCTGCCTACTCAGCTCTTTGTTCATTGCCTCCAGAGGCACATGATCAGAGTATGACACCAAACATGATCAGCACATGATCAGTCACATGATCAATGCATGATAAGCCAGGTGATCAGTGCATGATCAATTACGTGATCAGTGCATGATCAGTCATGGGACCAGTACACGGTAGCTGCGTGATCATTGCATGATCAGCCACGTGAGCAGTGCATGATAGCCACGTGATCAGTGCAAGATCAGTCACGTGATCAGTGCAAGATCAGTCACGTGATCAGTGCATGATCAGCCACGTGATCAGTGCATGATCAATTATATGATCAGTGCATGATCAGTCATGTGACCAGTACATGGTAGCTATGTGATCATTGTATGATCAGCCACGTGTGCAGTGCATGATAGCCACGTGATCACTGCATGATCAGTTTCGGGAGCAGAGTATGATCAGCCACTTGATCAGTGCATGATAGACACGTGATCACTGCATGATCTGTCACATGATCAGTGTATGATCATCCACGTGATCAGTGCATTATCAGTCTTGTGACCAGTACATGGTAGCTGCGTGATCATTTCATGATCAGCCACGTGAGCAGTGCATGATAGCCACGTGATCACTGCATGATCAGCCACGTGATCAGTGCATGATCAGTCACGTGATCAGTGCATGATTGATCACGTGACCAGTACATGGTAGCTGCGTGATCATTGCATGATCAGCCACGTGAGCAGTGCATGATAGCCACGTGATCAGTGCATGATCAGTCACGTGATCAGTGCATGATCAGTCACGTGACCAGTACATGGTAGCTAAGTGATCATTGCATGATCAGCCACGTGATCAGTGCATGATAGCCACGTGGGCAGTGCATGATAGCCACGTGATTACTTCATGATTAGTCACGTGATCTGTACATGATCAGTCACGTGATACATGTGTGATCAGCCATGTGATCAGTGCGTGATGAGCCACGTGATCAGTGCAGGATCAATACTTGATCAGTGCATGATCAGTCACGTTACCAGTACATGGTAGCTACGTGATCATTGCATGATCAGCCACGTGATCAGTGCATGATAGCCACGTGGGCAGTACATGATAGCCACGTGATTACTTCATGATTAGTCACGTGATCTGTACATGATCAGTCACGTGATACGTGTGTGATCAGCCACGTGATCAGTGCGTGATCAGCCACGTGATCAGTGGAGGATCAATTACGTGATCAGTGCATGATCATTCACGTGACCAGTACACGGTAGCTACGTGATCATTGCATGATCAGCCACGTGATCAGTGCATGATAGCCACGTGATCAGTGCATGATAGTCACGTGATCAGTCCATGATCAGTCACGTGATATGTGTGTGATCAGCCACATGATCAGTGAATGATATCAGTGCATGATAGCCACGTGATCACTGCATGATATCCACGTGATCAGTGCATGATAGCCACGTGATCAGTGCATGAGAGCCACGTGACCAGTGCAGGATCAATTATGTGATCAGTGCATGATCAGTCACGTGACCAGTACATGTTTGATAGGTGATCATTGAATGATCAGCCACGTGAGCAGTGCATGATCATTTACGTGATCTGTGCATGATCAGTCACATGACCAGTATATGGTAGCTACGTGATCATTGCATGACCAGCCACGTGAGGAGTGCATGATAGCCACGTGATGTGTGCATGATCAGTTAGGTGAGCAGAGTATGATCAGCCACGTGATCAGTGCATGAGTGCCACGTGATCAGTGCATGATCAGTCACGTGACAGGTGTGTGATCAGCCACATGAACAGTGCATGTTCAGCCACGTGATCAGTGCATGATAGCCACGTGATCAGTGCATGATCAGTTACGTGAGCAGTGTATGATCAGCCACGTGATCAGTGCATGGTCAGACACGTGAACAGTGTATGATCAGCCACGTGATCAGTGCATGATATCCAAGTGATCAGTGCATGATCAATCACGTGATCAGTGTATGATCAGCCACGTGAACAGTGCATGCTCAGTCACGTGATCAGGGCCTGCTGAGCTGCGTGATTACTCTCTGCTCATCTGCTTGACAATTGCAAGCTGAGCTGCACGATTCCTGCCTGTCATCTGCTTGACAATTGCCAGCTGTGCTGCGTAATTCCTGCCTGCTCAGATGCTTGATTATTGCCAGCTGAGCAGCATGATTCCTCACAGCTGAGTTCCACGATTAGTGCCTGCTGACTGTTTGATTCGTGCTACTCAGCTCTTTGTTTATTGCCTCCAGAGGCACATGATCAGTGTATGATAGCAAACATGATCAGCGCATGATCAGTCACATGATCAGCGCCATTAACTTACGTGATCACTACATGATAGTCATGTGATCAGTCCAGGCTCAGTCACGGTATCAGTGCATGATCAGCCATGTGATCAGTGCATGATAGCCACGTGATCATTGAATGATAGCCACGTGATCAGTGCATGATCAGCCAGGTGATCAGTGCATGATAGCTACGTGATCAGTTCATGATAGGTCACGTGATCTGTGCATGACCAGGCAGGTGATCAGTGTATGATCAGCCACGTGAACAGTGCATGGTAGCCACATCATATATGCATGATCAGTCACCTGATGGGTGTATGATCAGTCACGTGACCGATACATGGTAGCTACATGATCATTGCATGATCAGCCACGTGAGTAGTGCATGATAGCCACGTGATCAGTGCATGATCAGTCACGTCATCAGTGCATGATCAGTCATGTGACCAGTACATGGTAGCTACGTGATCATTGCATGATCAGCCACGTGAGCAGTGCATTATAGCCACGTGATCAGTGCATGATCAGCCACGTTATCAGTGCATGATCAGTCACGTGATCAGTGCATGATCAGCCACGTGATCAGTGCATGATAGCCACGTGATCAGTGCATGATCAGTCACGTGATCAGTGTATGATCAGCCACGTGATCAGTGCATGATCTCCCACATTATCAGTGCATGATCAATTAAGTGATCAGTGCATGATCAGTCACGTGACTGGTACATGGTAGCTACATGATCATTGTAAGATCAGCCACGTGAGTAGTGCATGATAGCCACGTGATCTGTGCATGATCAGTCACGTGATCAGTGCATGATCAATTACGTTACCATTGCATGATCAGTCACGTGACCAGTACATGTTAGCTACGTGATCATTGCAGGATCAGCCACGTGAACACTGCATGATAGCCACGTGATCAGTGCATGATCAGCCACGTGATCAGTGCATGATCAGACATTTGAACAGTGTATAATCAGCCACGTGATCAGTGCATGATACCTACGTGCTCAGTTCATGATTAGTCACGTGATCTGTGCATGACAGGCACATAATCAGTGCATGATATCCACGTGATCAGTGAATTATAGCCACGTGATCAGTTCATGATTAGTCAGGTGATCTGTGCATGACCAGGCACGTGAACAATGTATGATCAGCCACGTGATCATTTCATTATAGCCACGTGATCAGTGCATGATCAGTCAAGTGATCAGTGCGAGAACAGTCATGTGATCAGTGTAAGATGAGCCACGTGATCAGTGTAGGATCAATTTCGTGATCACTGCATGATCAGTCACATGACCAGTACATGATTTCTACGTGATAATTGCATGATCAGCCACGTGATCAGTGCATGATAGCCACGTGTTCAGTGCATGATCAATCACGTGATCAGTGTATGATCAGCCACGTGAACAGTGCATGAGTGCCACGTGATCAGTGCAGGATCAATTACGTGATCATTGCATGATAAGCCACATGAGCCGTGCATGGTAGCCACGAGATCAGGGCATGAGCAGTCACGTGATCAGTGCATGATAGCCACGTTATCAGTGCATGATAGCCGACGTGATCACTTCATGAGTAATCACGTGATCTGTGCATGACCATGCACGTGATCAGTGTATGATCAGCCACGTGATCAGTGCATGATAGCCACGTGATCAGTGCATGATCCATCACCTGATGGGTGTATGATCAGTCACGTGACCGGTACATGGTAGCTACATGATCATTGCATGATCAGCCACGTGAGTAGTGCATGATAGCCACGTGATCAGTGCATGAGCAGTCACGTGATCAGTGCATGATCAGTCACGTAATCTGTGCATGACCAGGCACGTGATCAGTGCATGATAGCCACGTGATCAGAGCATGATCAGTCACGTGATCAGTGCATGATAGCCACATGATCAGTGCATGATAGCCAAGTGATCATCGCATGATAGCCACGTGATCAGTGCATGACCAGGCAGGTGATCAGTGTATGATGAGCCACGAGAACAGTGCATGATAGCCACGTGATCAGTGCATGATCAGTCACCTGATGTGTGTATGATCAGTCACGTGACCAGTACATGGTAGCTACATGATCATTGCATGATCAGACACGTGAGTAGTGCATGATAGCCACGTGATCAGTGCATGATCAGTCACGTCATCAGTGCATGATCAGTCATGTGACCAGTACATGGTAGCTACGTGATCATTGCATGATCAGCCACGTGAGCAGTGCATTATAGCCACGTGATCAGTGCATGATCAGCCACGTTATCAGTGCATGATCAGTCACGTGATCAGTGCATGATCAGCCACGTGATCAGTGCATGATAGCCACGTGATCAGTGCATGATCAGTCACGTGATCAGTGTATGATCAGCCACGTGATCAGTGCATGATCTCCCACATTATCAGTGCATGATCAATTAAGTGAGCAGTGCATGATCAGTCACGTGACCGGTACATGGTAGCTACATGATCATTGTAAGATCAGTCACGTGAGTAGTGCATGATAGCCACGTGATCAGTGCATGATCAGTCACGTGATCAGTGCATGATCAGTTACGTTACCATTGCATGATCAGTCACGTGACCAGTACATGTTAGCTACGTGATCATTGCAGGATCAGCCACGTGAACACTGCATGATAGCCACGTGATCAGTGCATGATCAGCCACGTGATCAGTGCATGATCAGACATTTGAACAGTGTATAATCAGCCACGTGATCAGTGCATGATACCTACGTGATCAGTTCATGATTAGTCACGTGATCTGTGCATGACAGGCACATAATCAGTGCATGATATCCACGTGATCAGTGAATTATAGCCACGTGATCAGTTCATGATTAGTCAGGTGATCTGTGCATGACCAGGCACGTGAACAATGTATGATCAGCCACGTGATCATTTCATTATAGCCACGTGATCAGTGCATGATCAGTCAAGTGATCAGTGCGAGAACAGTCATGTGATCAGTGTAACATGAGCCACGTGATCAGTGTAGGATCAATTTCGTGATCACTGCATGATCAGTCACATGACCAGTACATGGTTTCTATGTGATAATTGCATGATCAGCCACGTGATCAGTGCATGATAGCCACGTGTTCAGTGCATGATCAATCACGTGATCAGTGTATGATCAGCCACGTGAACAGTGCATGAGTGCCACGTGATCAGTGCAGGATCAATTACGTGATCATTGCATGATAAGCCACGTGAGCCGTGCATGGTAGCCACGAGATCAGGGCATGAGCAGTCACGTGATCAGTGCATGATAGCCACGTGATCAGTGCATGATAGCCGACGTGATCACTTCATGAGTAATCACGTGATCTGTGCATGACCATGCACGTGATCAGTGTATGATCAGCCACGTGATCAGTGCATGATAGCCACGTGATCAGTGCATGATCCATCACCTGATGGGTGTATGATCAGTCACGTGACCGGTACATGGTAGCTACATGATCATTGCATGATCAGCCACGTGAGTAGTGCATGATAGCCACGTGATCAGTGCATGAGCAGTCACGTGATCAGTGCATGATCAGTCACGTAATCTGTGCATGACCAAGCACGTGATCAGTGCATGATAGCCACGTGATCAGAGCATGATCAGTCACATGATCAATGCATGATAGCCACATGATCAGTGCATGATAGCCAAGTGATCATCGCATGATAGCCACGTGATCAGTGCATGACCAGGCAGGTGATCAGTGTATGATGAGCCACGAGAACAGTGCATGATAGCCACGTGATCAGTGCATGATCAGTCACCTGATGTGTGTATGATCAGTCACGTGACCAGTACATGGTAGCTACATGATCATTGCATGATCAGACACGTGAGTAGTGCATGATAGCCACGTGATCAGTGCATGATCAGTCACGTGATCAGTGCATGATCAGCCACGTCATCAGTGCATGATAGCCACGTAATCAGTGCATGATCAGTCACGTGATCAGTGCATGATCAATTACGTGATCAGTGCATGGTCACTCACGGGATCCAGTACATGGTAGCTACGTGATCATTGCATGATCAGCCACTTGAGCAGTGCATGATAGTCACGTGATCAGTGCATGATCAGTTTCAGGAGCAAAGTATGATCAGCCACTTGATCAGTGCATGATAGCCACGTGGTCACTGCATGATCTGTCACATGATCAGTGTATGATCATCCACGTGATCAGTGCATGGGCAGTCATGTGATCAGTGCATGATATAGATGTGATCAATGCATGATCAGTCTCGTGATCAGTGTATGATCAACCACGTGATCAGTGCACGATAGCCAGGTAATGAGTGCATGATAGCCAGATGATCAGTGCATTATCAGTCATGTGATCAGTGCATGATCAGTCACGTGATCAGTGTATGATCAGTCACGTGATCAGTGCATGATCAGTCACGTGATCAGTGTATGATCAGTCTCGTGATCAGTGTATGATCAACCACGTGATCAGTGCACGATAGCCAGGTAATGAGTGCATGATAGCAGATGATCAGTGCATGATCAGTCACGTGATCAGTGCATGATCAGTCCAGTGATGAGTGTATGATCAGCCAAGTGATCAGTGCAAGATAGCTACGTGATCAGTGCATGATCAGTCACATGATCAGTGCATGATCAGCCACGTCATCAGTGCATGATAGCCACTTCATCAGTGCATACAGTTACGTGATCAGTGCATGCGCATACATGTGATCAGTGCATGAAAGCCACGTGATCAGTGCATGATTAGTCACGTGATAGGTGTGTGATCAGCCACGTGAACAGTGCATGCTCAGTCACGTGATCAGGGCCTGCTGAGCTTCGTGATTACTGTCTGCTCATCTGCTTGACAATTGCCAGCTGAGCTGCACGATTCCTGCCTGTCATCTCCTTGACAATTGACACCTGTGCTGCGTAATTCCTGCCTGCTCATCTACTTGATTATTGCCAGCTGAGCAGCACGATTTCTCAGAGCTGAGTTCCATGATTATTGCCTGCTGACTGATTCCTGCCTACTCAGCTCTTTGTTCATTGCTTCCAGAGGCACATTATCAGTGTATGACACCAAACATGATCAGCACATGATCAGTCACATGATCAATGCATGATAAGCCAGGTGATCAGTGCACGATCAATTACGTGATCAGTGCATGATCAGTCATGTGACCAGTACATGGTAGCTGCGTGATCATTGCATGATCAGCCACGTGAGAAGTGCATGATAGCCACATGATCAGTGCAAGATCAGTCACATGATCAGTGCATGATCAGTCACGTGATCAGTGCATGATCAGCCACGTGATCAGTGTATGATCAGTCACGAGATCAGTGCATGTGGAGTCATGTAATCAATGCATGATAGCGTCGTGATCAGTGCATGATCAGTCCCGTGATGAGAGTATGATCAGCTTACTGATCAGTGCAAGATAGCTTTGTGATCAGTGCATGATCAGTCACATGATCAGTGCATGATCAGCCACGTCACCACTGCATGATAGCCACGTCATCAGTGCATACAGTTACGTGATCAGTGCATGGGCAATCACGTGATAAGTGCATGATAGCCACGTGATCAGCGCATGATCAGTCACGTGATCAGTGCATGATCAGTCACGTGATCAGTGTATGATCATCCACGTGATCAGTGCATGTGGAGTCATGTAATCAATGCATGATAGCGTCGTGATCAGTGCATGATCAGTCCCGTGATGAGTGTATGATCAGACAAGTGATCAGTGCAAGATAGCTACGTGATCAGTGCATGCGCATACACGTGATCAGTGCATGAGAGCCACGTGATCAGTGCATGATCAGTCACGTAATAGGTGTGTGATCAGCCACGTGAACAGTGCATGCTCAGTCTCGTGATCAGGGCCTGCTGAGCTTCGTGATTACTGTCTGCTCATCTGCTTGACAATTGCCAGCTGAGCTGCACGATTCCTGCCTGTCATCTCCTTGACAATTGACACCTGTGCTGCGTAATTCCTGCCTGCTCATCTACTTGATTATTGCCAGCTGAGCAGCATGATTTCTCACAGCTGAGTTCCATGATTATTGCCTGCTGACTGATTCCTGCCTACTCAGCTCTTTGTTCATTGCCTCCAGAGGCACATGATCAGAGTATGACACCAAACATGATCAGCACATGATCAGTCACATGATCAATGCATGATAAGCCAGGTGATCAGTGCATGATCAATTACGTGATCAGTGCATGATCAGTCATGGGACCAGTACACGGTAGCTGCGTGATCATTGCATGATCAGCCACGTGAGCAGTGCATGATAGCCACGTGATCAGTGCAAGATCAGTCAAGTGATCAGTGCATGATCAGCCACGTGATCAGTGCATGATCAATTATATGATCAGTGCATGATCAGTCATGTGACCAGTACATGGTAGCTATGTGATCATTGTATGATCAGCCACGTGTGCAGTGCATGATAGCCACGTGATCACTGCATGATCAGTTTCGGGAGCAGAGTATGATCAGCCACTTGATCAGTGCATGATAGCCACGTGATCACTGCATGATCTGTCACATGATCAGTGTATGATCATCCACGTGATCAGTGCATTATCAGTCATGTGACCAGTACATGGTAGCTGCGTGATCATTTCATGATCAGCCACGTGAGCAGTGCATGATAGCCACGTGATCACTGCATGATCAGCCACGTGATCAGTGCATGATCAGTCACGTGATCAGTGCATGATTAGTCACGTGACCAGTACATGGTAGCTGCGTGATCATTGCATGATCAGCCACGTGAGCAGTGCATGATAGCCACGTGATCAGTGCATGATCAGTCACGTGATCAGTGCATGATCAGTCACGTGACCAGTACATGGTAGCTAAGTGATCATTGCATGATGAGCCACGTGATCAGTGCATGATAGCCACGTGGGCAGTGCATGATAGCCACGTGATTACTTCATGATTAGTCACGTGATCTGTACATGATCAGTCACGTGATACATGTGTGATCAGCCATGTGATCAGTGCGTGATGAGCCACGTGATCAGTGCAGTATCAATACTTGATCAGTGCATGATCAGTCACGTTACCAGTACATGGTAGCTACGTGATCATTGCATGATCAGCCACGTGATCAGTGCATGATAGCCACGTGGGCAGTGCATGGTAGCCACGTGATTACTTCATGATTAGTCACGTGATCTGTACATGATCAGTCACGTGATACGTGTGTGATCAGCCACGTGATCAGTGGAGGATCAATTACGTGATCAGTGCATGATCAGTCACGTGACCAGTACACGGTAGCTTCGTGATAATTGCATGATCAGCCACGTGATCAGTGCATGATAGCCACGTGATCAGTGCATGATAGTCACGTGATCAGTCCATGATCAGTCACGTGATATGTGTGTGATCAGCCACATGATCAGTGAATGATATCAGTGCATGATAGCCACGTGATCACTGCATGATATCCACGTGATCAGTGCATGATAGCCACGTGATCAGTGCATGAGAGCCACGTGATCACTGCATGATCATTCACGTGGTACAAGTGTGATCAGCAACGTGATCAGTGCATGATGAGCCACGTGACCAGTGAAGGATCAATTATGTGATCAGTGCATGATCAGTCACGTGACCAGTACATGTTTGATAGGTGATCATTGCATGATCAGCCACGTGAGCAGTGCATGATCATTTACGTGATCTGTGCATGATCAGTCACATGACCAGTATATGGTAGCTACGTGATCATTGCATGACCAGCCACGTGAGGAGTGCATGATAGCCACGTGATCAGTGCATGATCAGTTACGTGAGCAGTGTATGATCAGCCACGTGATCAGTGCATGGTCAGACACGTGAACAGTGTATGATCAGCCACGTGATCAGTGCATAATATCCAAGTGATCAGTGCATGATCAATCACGTGATCAGTGTATGATCAGCCACGTGAACAGTGCATGCTCAGTCACGTGATCAGGGCCTGCTGAGCTGCGTGATTACTCTCTGCTCATCTGCTTGACAATTGCAAGCTGAGCTGCACGATTCCTGCCTGTCATCTGCTTGACAATTGCCAGCTGTGCTGTGTAATTCCTGCGTGCTCAGATGCTTGATTATTGCCAGCTGAGCAGCATGATTCCTCACAGCTGAGTTCCACGATTAGTGCCTGCTGACTGTTTGATTCGTGCTACTCAGCTCTTTGTTTACTGCCTCCAGAGGCACATGATCAGTGTATGATAGCAAACATGATCAGCGCATGATCAGTCACATGATCAGCGCAATTAACTTACGTGATCACTACATGATAGTCATGTGATCAGTCCAGGCTCAGTCACGGTATCAGTGCATGATCAGCCATGTGATCAGTGCATGATAGCCACGTGATCATTGCATGATAGCCACGTGATCAGTGCATGATCAGCCAGGTGATCAGTGCATGATAGCTACGTGATCAGTTCATGATTAGTCACGTGATCTGTGCATGACCAGGCAGGTGATCAGTGTATGATCAGCCACGTGAACAGTGCATGGTAGCCACATCATAGATGCATGATCAGTCACCTGATGGGTGTATGATCAGTCACGTGACCGATACATGGTAGCTACATGATCATTGCATGATCAGCCATGTGAGTAGTGCCTGATAGCCACGTGATCAGTGCATGATCAGTCACGTCATCAGTGCATGATCAGTCATGTGACCAGTACATGGTAGCTACGTGATCATTGCATGATCAGCCACGTGAGCAGTGCATTGTAGCCACGTGATCAGTGCATGATCAGCCACGTTATCAGTGCATGATCAGTCACGTGATCAGTGCATGATCAGCCACGTGATCAGTGCATGATAGCCACGTGATCAGTGCATGATAGCCACGTGATCAGTGCATGATCAGTCACGTGATCAGTGTATGATCAGCCACGTGATCAGTGCATGATCTCCCACATTATCAGTGCATGATCAATTAAGTGATCAGTGCATGATCAGTCACGTGACTGGTACATGGTAGCTACATGATCATTGTAAGATCAGCCACGTGAGTAGTGCATGATAGCCACGTGATCAGTGCATGATCAGTCACGTGATCAGTGCATGATCAATTACGTTACCATTGCATGATCAGTCACGTGACCAGTACATGTTAGCTACGTGATCATTGCAGGATCAGCCACGTGAACACTGCATGATAGCCACGTGATCAGTGCATGATCAGCCACGTGATCAGTGCATGATACCTACGTGCTCAGTTCATGATTAGTCACGTGATCTGTGCATGACAGGCACATAATCAGTGCATGATATCCACGTGATCAGTGAATTATAGCCACGTGATCAGTTCATGATTAGTCAGGTGATCTGTGCATGACCAGGCACGTGAACAATGTATGATCAGCCACGTGATCAGTTCATTATAGCCACGTGATCAGTGCATGATCAGTCAAGTGATCAGTGCGATAACAGTCATGTGATCAGTGTAAGATGGGCCACGTGATCAGTGTAGGATCAATTTCGTGATCACTGCATGATCAGTCACATGACCAGTACATGGTTTCTATGTGATAATTGCATGATCAGCCACGTGATCAGTGCATGATAGCCACGTGTTCAGTGCATGATCAATCACGTGATCAGTGTATGATCAGCCACGTGAACAGTGCATGAGTGCCACGTGATCAGTGCAGGATCAATTACGTGATCATTGCATGATAAGCCACGTGAGCCGTGCATGGTAGCCACGAGATCAGGGCATGAGCAGTCACGTGATCAGTGCATGATAGCCACGTGATCAGTGCATGATAGCCGACGTGATCACTTCATGAGTAATCACGTGATCTGTGCATGACCATGCACGTGATCAGTGTATGATCAGCCACGTGATCAGTGCATGATAGCCACGTGATCAGTGCATGATCCATCACCTGATGGGTGTATGATCAGTCACGTGACCGGTACATGGTAGCTACATGATCATTGCATGATCAGCCACGTGAGTAGTGCATGATAGCCACGTGATCAGTGCATGAGCAGTCACGTGATCAGTGCATGATCAGTCACGTAATCTGTGCATGACTAGGCACGTGATCAGTGCATGATAGCCACGTGATCAGAGCATGATCAGTCACGTGATCAATGCATGATAGCCACATGATCAGTGCATGGTAGCCAAGTGATCATCGCATGATAGCCACGTGATCAGTGCATGACCAGGCAGGTGATCAGTGTATGATGAGCCACGAGAACAGTGCATGATAGCCACGTGATCAGTGCATGATCAGTCACCTGATGTGTGTATGATCAGTCACGTGACCAGTACATGGTAGCTACATGATCATTGCATGATCAGCCACGTGAGCAGTGCATGATCATTTACGTGATCTGTGCATGATCAGTCACATGACCAGTATATGGTAGCTACGTGATCATTGCATGACCAGCCACGTGAGGAGTGCATGATAGCCACGTGATCAGTGCATGATCAGTTACGTGAGCAGTGTATGATCAGCCACGTGATCAGTGCATGGTCAGACACGTGAACAGTGTATGATCAGCCACGTGATCAGTGCATGATATCCAAGTGATCAGTGCATGATCAATCACGTGATCAGTGTATGATCAGCCACGTGAACAGTGCATGCTCAGTCACGTGATCAGGGCCTGCTGAGCTGCGTGATTACTCTCTGCTCATCTGCTTGACAATTGCCAGCTGAGCTGCAGGATTGCTGCCTGTCATCTGCTTGACAATTGCCAGCTGTGCTGCGTAATTCCTGCCTGCTCAGATGCTTGATTATTGCCAGCTGAGCAGCATGATTCCTCACAGCTGAGTTCCACGATTAGTGCCTGCTGCCTGTTTGATTCGTGCTACTCAGCTCTTTGTTTATTGCCTCCAGAGGCACATGATCAGTGTATGATAGCAAACATGATCAGCGCATGATCAGTCACATGATCAGCGCCATTAACTTACGTGATCACTACATGATAGTCATGTGATCAGTCCAGGCTCAGTCACGGTATCAGTGCATGATCAGCCATGTGATCAGTGCATGATAGCCACGTGATCATTGCATGATAGCCACGTGATCAGTGCATGATCAGCCAGGTGATCAGTGCATGATAGCTACGTGATCAGTTCATGATTAGTCACGTGATCTGTGCATGACCAGGCAGGTGATCAGTGTATGATCAGCCACGTGAACAGTGCATGGTAGCCACATCCTATATGCATGATCAGTCACCTGATGGGTGTATGATCAGTCACGTGACCGATACATGGTAGCTACATGATCATTGCATGATCAGCCACGTGAGTAGTGCATGATAGCCACGTGATCAGTGCATGATCAGTCACGTCATCAGTGCATGATCAGTCATGTGACCAGTACATGGTAGCTACGTGATCATTGCATGATCAGCCACGTGAGCAGTGCATTATAGCCACGTGATCAGTGCATGATCAGCCACGTTATCAGTGCATGATCAGTCACGTGATCAGTGCATGATCAGCCACGTGATCAGTGCATGATAGCCACGTGATCAGTGCATGATCAGTCACGTGATCAGTGCATGATCCGTCACGTCATCATTGCATGATCACTCATGTGACCAGTACATGGTAGCTACGTGATCATTGCATGATCAGCCACGTAAGAAGTGCATTATAGCCCCGTGATCAGTGCATGATCAGCCACGTGATCAGTGTATGATCAGCCACGTGATCAGTGCATGATCTCCCACATTATCAGTGCATGATCAATTAAGTGATCAGTGCATGATCAGCCACGTGAGCCGTGCATGATAGCCACGAGGTCAGTGCATGATCAGTCACGTGATCAGTGCATGATCAGTCACGTGAACAGTGTATGATAAGTCACCTGATCAGTGAATGATCAATTACGTGATCAGTGCATGATCACTCATGTGACCAGTACATGGTAGCTACGTGATCATTGCATGATCAGCCACGTGAGCAGTGCATTATAGCCACGTGATCAGTGCATGATCAGCCACGTGATCAGGTCATGACCAGGCACGTGATCAGTGTATGAGCAGCCACGTGATCAATGCATGATCAGACACGTGAACAGTGAATGGTCAGCCACGTGATCAGTGCATGATACCTACGTGATCAGTTCATGGTTACTGACGTGATCTGTGCATGACAGGAACGTAATCAGTGCATGAAATCCACGTGATCAGTGAAATATACCCACGTGATCAGTTCATGATTAGTCACGTGATTTGTGCATGACCTGGCACGTGAACAGTGTATGATTCGCCACGTGATCACTGCATGATAGCCACGTGATCAGTGCATAATCAGCCACATAATCAGTGCATGATCCATCACGTGATCAGTGCATGATCAGCCACGTGAGTAGTGCATGATAGCCACGTGAACAGTGCATGATCAGTCACGTGATCAGTGCATGATCAGTCATGTGACCAGTACATGGTAACTGCGTGATCTGTGCATGATCAGCCACGTGATCAGTGCATAATCAGCCACATAATCAGTGCATGATCCATTACGTGATCAGTGCATGATCAGCCACGTGAGCAGTGCATGATAACCACGTGATCTGTGCATGATCAGCCACGTGATCAGTGCATGATCAGTCAGGTGATCAGTGCATGATCAGCCACGTGATCAGTGCATGACCAGGCATGTGATCAGTGTATGACCAGCCAAGTGATCAGTGCATGACAGCCACGTGATCAGTGCATGATCAGTCACGTGATCAGTGCATGATCAGTCACGTGATCAGTGTATGATCAGCCACGTGACCAGTGCATGATCAGCCACATGATCAGTGCACGATCAATTACGTCATCAGTGCATGATCAGTCATGTGACCAGTACATGGTAGCTACGTGATCACTGCATGATCAGCCACGTGAGCCGTGCATGATAACCACGAGATCAGTGCATGATCAGTCACGTGAACAGTGCATGATTAGTCACCTGATCAGTGCATGATCAATTACGTGATCAGTGCATGATCACTCACGTGACCAGTACATGGTAGCTACGTGATAATTGCATGATCAGCCACGTGAGCAGTGCATGATAGCCACGTGATCAGTGCAAGATCAGTTTCGTGAGCAGAGTATGATCAGCCACTTGATCAGTGCATGATAGCCACGTGATCACTGCATGATCTGTCAGATGATCAGTGTATGATCATCCACGTGATAAGTGCATGGGCAGTCATGTGATCAGTGCATGATATAGATGTGATCAGTGCATGATCAGTCTCGTGATCAGTGTATGATCAACCACGTCATCAGTGCACGATAGCCAGGTAAGGAGTGCATGATAGCCAGATGATCAGTGCATTATCAGTCACGTGATCAGTGTATGATCATCCAAGTAATCAGTGCATGATAGCCAACTGATCATTGCATGATCAGTCACGTGATCAGTGCATGATCAATTACGTGATCATTGCATGATCAGCCACGTGATCAGTGCATGATAGCCACGTGATCAGTGCATGATAGGCACGTGATCAGTGCATGATAGCCGACGTGATCACTTCATGAGTAATCACGTGATCTGTGCATGACCATGCACGTGATCAGTGTATGATCAGCCACGTGATCAGTGCATGATAGCCACGTGATCAGTTCATGATTAGTCACGTGATCTGTGCATGACCAGGCAGGTGATCAGTGTATGATCAGCCACGTGAACAGTGCATGGTAGCCACAACATAGATGCATGATCAGTCACCTGATGGTTGTATGATCAGTCACGTGACCGATACATGGTAGCTACATGATCATTGCATGATCAGCCATGTGAGTAGTGCCTGATAGCCACGTGATCAGTGCATGATCAGTCACGTCATCAGTGCATGATCAGTCATGTGACCAGTACATGGTAGCTACGTGATCATTGCATGATCAGCCACGTGAGCAGTGCATTATAGCCACGTGATCAGTGCATGATCAGCCACGTTATCAGTGCATGATCAGTCACGTGATCAGTGCATGATCAGCCACGTGATCAGTGCATGATAGCCACGTGATCAGTGCATGATAGCCACGTGATCAGTGCATGATCAGTCACGTGATCAGTGTATGATCAGCCACGTGATCAGTGCATGATCTCCCACATTATCAGTGCATGATCAATTAAGTGATCAGTGCATGATCAGTCACGTGACTGGTACATGGTAGCTACATGATCATTGTAAGATCAGCCACGTGAGTAGTGCATGATAGCCACGTGATCAGTGCATGATCAGTCACGTGATCAGTGCATGATCAATTACGTTACCATTGCATGATCAGTCACGTGACCAGTACATGTTAGCTACGTGATCATTGCAGGATCAGCCACGTGAACACTGCATGATAGCCACGTGATCAGTGCATGATCAGCCACGTGATCAGTGCATGATACCTACGTGCTCAGTTCATGATTAGTCACGTGATCTGTGCATGACAGGCACATAATCAGTGCATGATATCCACGTGATCAGTGAATTATAGCCACGTGATCAGTTCATGATTAGTCAGGTGATCTGTGCATGACCAGGCACGTGAACAATGTATGATCAGCCACGTGATCAATTCATTATAGCCACGTGATCAGTGCATGATCAGTCAAGTGATCAGTGCGAGATCAGTCATGTGATCAGTGTAAGATGAGCCACGTGATCAGTGTAGGATCAATTTCGTGATCACTGCATGATCAGTCACATGACCAGTACATGGTTTCTATGTGATAATTGCATGATCAGCCACGTGATCAGTGCATGATAGCCACGTGTTCAGTGCATGATCAATCACGTGATCAGTGTATGATCAGCCACGTGAACAGTGCATGAGTGCCACGTGATCAGTGCAGGATCAATTACGTGATCATTGCATGATAAGCCACGTGAGCCGTGCATGGTAGCCACGAGATCAGGGCATGAGCAGTCACGTGATCAGTGCATGATAGCCACGTGATCAGTGCATGATAGCCTACGTGATCACTTCATGAGTAATCACGTGATCTGTGCATGACCATGCACGTGATCAGTGTATGATCAGCCACGTGATCAGTGCATGATAGCCACGTGATCAGTGCATGATCCATCACCTGATGGGTGTATGATCAGTCACGTGACCGGTACATGGTAGCTACATGATCATTGCATGATCAGCCACGTGAGTAGTGCATGATAGCCACGTGATCAGTGCATGAGCAGTCACGTGATCAGTGCATGATCAGTCACGTAATCTGTGCATGACTAGGCACGTGATCAGTGCATGATAGCCACGTGATCAGAGCATGATCAGTCACGTGATCAATGCATGATAGCCACATGATCAGTGCATGATAGCCAAGTGATCATCGCATGATAGCCACGTGATCAGTGCATGACCAGGCAGGTGATCAGTGTATGATGAGCCACGAGAACAGTGCATGATAGCCACGTGATCAGTGCATGATCAGTCACCTGATGTGTGTATGATCAGTCACGTGACCAGTACATGGTAGCTACATGATCATTGCATGATCAGCCACGTGAGCAGTGCATGATCATTTACGTGATCTGTGCATGATCAGTCACATGACCAGTATATGGTAGCTACGTGATCATTGCATGACCAGCCACGTGAGGAGTGCATGATAGCCACGTGATCAGTGCATGATCAGTTACGTGAGCAGTGTATGATCAGCCACGTGATCAGTGCATGGTCAGACACGTGAACAGTGTATGATCAGCCACGTGATCAGTGCATGATATCCAAGTGATCAGTGCATGATCAATCACGTGATCAGTGTATGATCAGCCACGTGAACAGTGCATGCTCAGTCACGTGATCAGGGCCTGCTGAGCTGCGTGATTACTCTCTGCTCATCTGCTTGACAATTGCCAGCTGAGCTGCAGGATTGCTGCCTGTCATCTGCTTGACAATTGCCAGCTGTGCTGCGTAATTCCTGCCTGCTCAGATGCTTGATTATTGCCAGCTGAGCAGCATGATTCCTCACAGCTGAGTTCCACGATTAGTGCCTGCTGCCTGTTTGATTCGTGCTACTCAGCTCTTTGTTTATTGCCTCCAGAGGCACATGATCAGTGTATGATAGCAAACATGATCAGCGCATGATCAGTCACATGATCAGCGCCATTAACTTACGTGATCACTACATGATAGTCATGTGATCAGTCCAGGCTCAGTCACGGTATCAGTGCATGATCAGCCATGTGATCAGTGCATGGTAGCCACGTGATCATTGCATGATAGCCACGTGATCAGTGCATGATCAGCCAGGTGATCAGTGCATGATAGCTACGTGATCAGTTCATGATTAGTCACGTGATCTGTGCATGACCAGGCAGGTGATCAGTGTATGATCAGCCACGTGAACAGTGCATGGTAGCCACATCCTATATGCATGATCAGTCACCTGATGGGTGTATGATCAGTCACGTGACCGATACATGGTAGCTACATGATCATTGCATGATCAGCCACGTGAGTAGTGCATGATAGCCACGTGATCAGTGCATGATCAGTCACGTCATCAGTGCATGATCAGTCATGTGACCAGTACATGGTAGCTACGTGATCATTGCATGATCAGCCACGTGAGCAGTGCATTATAGCCACGTGATCAGTGCATGATCAGCCACGTTATCAGTGCATGATCAGTCACGTGATCAGTGCATGATCAGCCACGTGATCAGTGCATGATAGCCACGTGATCAGTGCATGATCAGTCACGTGATCAGTGCATGATCCGTCACGTCATCATTGCATGATCACTCATGTGACCAGTACATGGTAGCTACGTGATCATTGCATGATCAGCCACGTAAGAAGTGCATTATAGCCCCGTGATCAGTGCATGATCAGCCACGTGATCAGTGTATGATCAGCCACGTGATCAGTGCATGATCTCCCACATTATCAGTGCATGATCAATTAAGTGATCAGTGCATGATCAGCCACGTGAGCCGTGCATGATAGCCACGAGGTCAGTGCATGATCAGTCACGTGATCAGTGCATGATCAGTCACGTGAACAGTGTATGATAAGTCACCTGATCAGTGAATGATCAATTACGTGATCAGTGCATGATCACTCATGTGACCAGTACATGGTAGCTACGTGATCATTGCATGATCAGCCACGTGAGCAGTGCATGATAGCCACGTGATCACTGCATGATCAGTTTCGGGAGCAGAGTATGATCAGCCACTTTATTAGTGCATGATAGCCATGTGATCAATGCATGATCTGTCACATGATCAGTGTATGATCATCCACGTGATCAGTGCATTATCAGTCATGTGACCAGTACATGGTAGCTGCGTGATCATTTTGTGATCAGCCACGTGAGCAGTGCATGATAGCCACGTGATCAGTGCATGATGAGTCACGTGATCAGTACATGATTAGTCATGTGACCAGTACATGGTAGCTGCGTGATCATTGCATGATCAGCCACGAGAGCAGTGCATGATAGCCACGTGATCAGTACATGATCAGTCACGTGATCAGTGCATGATCAGTCACGTGACCAGTACATGGTAGCTAAGTGATCATTGCATGATCAGCCACGTGATCAGTGCATGATAGCCACGTGGGCAGTGCATGATAGCCACGTGATTACTTCATGATTAGTCACGTGATCTGTACATGATCAGTCACGTGATACGTGTGTGATCAGCCACGTGATCAGTGCGTGATGAGCCACGTGATCAGTCCAGGATCAATACTTGATCAGTGCATGATCAGTCACGTGACCAGTACATGGTAGCTACGTGATCATTGCATGATCAGCCACGTGATCAGTGAATGATAGCCACGTGGGCAGTGCATGATAACCACGTGATTACTTCATGATTAGTCACGTGATCTGTACATGATCAGTCACGTGATACGTGTGTGATCAGCCACGTGATCTGTACATGATCAGTCACGTGATACGTGTGTGATCAGCCACGTGATCAGTGCGTGATGAGCCACGTGATCAGTGGAGGATCAATTACGTGATCAGTGCATGATCAGTCACGTGACCAGTACATGGTTGCTAGGTGATCATTGCATGATCAGCCACGTGAGCAGTGCATGATCATTTACGTGATCTGTGCATGATCAGTCACGTGACCAGTATATGGTAGCTACGTGATCATTGCATGACCAGCCACGTGAGGAGTGCATGATAGCCACGTGATGTGTGCATGATCAGTTAGGTGAGCAGAGTATGATCAGCCACGTGATCAGTGCATGATGGCTACGTGATCAGTTCATGATTAGTCACGTGATCTGTGCATGACCAGGCAGGTGAACAGTGTATGATCAGCCACGTGAACAGTGCATGGTAGCCACGTCATATATGCATGATCAGTCACCTGATGGGTGTATGATCAGTCACGTGACCGATACATGGTAGCTACATGATCATTGCATGATCAGCCACGTGAGTAGTGCATGATAGCCACGTGATCAGTGCATGATCAGTCACGTCATCAGTGCATGATCAGTCATGTGACCAGTACATGGTAGCTACGTGATCATTGCATGATCAGCCACGTGAGCAGTGCATTATAGCCACGTGATCAGTGCATGATCAGCCACGTTATCAGTGCGTGATCAGTCACGTGATCAGTGCATGATCATCCACGTGATCAGTGCATGATAGCCACGTGATCAGTGCATGATAGCCACGTGATCAGTGCATGATCAGTCACGTGATCAGTGTATGTTGAGCCACGTGATCAGTGCATGATCTCCCACATTATCAGTGCATGATCAATTAAGTGATCAGTGCATGATCAGCCACGTGAGCCGTGCATGATAGCCACGAGGTCAGTGCATGATCAGTCACGTGATCAGTGCATGATCAGTCATGTGAACAGTGTATGATAAGTCACCTGATCAGTGAATGATCAATTACGTGATCAGTGCATGATCACTCACGTGACCAGTACATGGTAGCTACATGATCATTGCATGATCAGCCACGTGAGCAGTGCATGATAGCCACGTGATCAGTGCATGATCAGCCACGAGATCAGGTCATGACCAGGCACGTGATCAGTGTATGAGCAGCCACGTGATCAATGCATGATCAGACACGTGAAAAGTGAATGGTCAGCCACGTCATCAGTGCATGATACCTACGTGATCAGTTCATGATTAGTGACGTGATCTGTGCATGACAGGAATGTAATCAGTGCATGAAATCCACGTGATCAGTGAAATATAACCACGTGATCAGTTCATGATTCGTCACGTGATTTGTGCATGACCTGGCACGTGAACAGTGTATGATCCGCCACGTGATCACTGCATGATAGCCACGTGATCAGTGCGTAATCAGCCACATAATCAGTGCATGATCCATCACGTGATCAGTGCATGATCAGCCACGTGAGTAGTGCATGATAGCCACGTGAACAGTGCATGATCCGTCACGTGATCAGTGCATGATCAGTCATGTGACCAGTACATGGTAACTGCGTGATCTGTGCATGATCAGCCACGTGATCAATGCATAATCAGCCACATAATCAGTGCATGATCCATTACGTGATCAGTGCATGATCAGCCACGTGAGCAGTGCATGATAGCCACGTGATCTGTGCATCATCAGCCACGTGATCAGTGCATGATCAGTCACGTGATCAGTGCATGATCAGCCACGTGATCAGTGCATGACCAGGCACATGATCAGTGTATGACCAGCCAAGTGATCAGTGCATGGCAGCCACGTGATCAGTGCATGATCAGTCACGTGATCAGTGCATGATCAGTCACGTGATCAGTGTATGATCAGCCACGTGACCAGTGCATGATCAGCCTCATGATCAGTGCATGATCAATTACGTCATCAGTGCATGATCAGTCACGTGACCAGTACATGGTAGCTACGTGATCACTGCATGATCAGCCACGTGAGCCGTGCATGATAGCCACGAGATGAGTGCATGATCAGTCACGTGAACAGTGCATGATAAATCACCTGATCAGTGCATGATCAATTACGTGATCAGTGCATGATCACTCACGTGACCAGTACATGGTAGCTACGTGATAATTGCATGATCAGCCACGTGAGCAGTGCATGATAGCCACGTGATCACTGCATGATCTGTCAGATGATCAGTGTATGATCATCCCCATGATCAGTGCATGGGCAGTCATGTGATCAGTGCATGATATAGATGTGATCAGTGCATGATCAGTCTCGTGATCAGTGTATGATCAACCACGTGATCAGTGCACGATAGCCAGGTAAGGAGTGCATGAGAGCCAGATGATCAGTGCATTATCAGTCACGTGATCAGTGTATGATCATCCAAGTAATCAGTGCATGATAGCCAACTGATCATTGCATGATCAGTCACGTGATCAGTGCATGATCAATTACGTGATCATTGCATGATCAGCCACGTGACCAGTGCATGATAGCCACGTGATCAGTGCATGACAGCCACGTGATCAGTGCATGATAGCCGACGTGATCACTTCATGAGTAATCACGTGATCTGTGCATGACCACGCACGTGATCAGTGTATGATCAGCCACGTGATCAGTGCATGATAGCCACGTGATCAGTGCATGATCAGTCATGTGAACAGTGCATGATCAGTTACGTGATCAGTGTATGATCAACCACGTGATCAGTGCATGATCAATTACGTGACCAGTGCATGATCAGTCACGTGACCAGTACATTGTAGCTATGTGATCATTGTATTATCAGCCACGTTAGCAGTGCATGATAGCCACGTGATCAGTGCATGATCAGTCACGTGATCAGGGCATGATCAGTCACGTGATCAGTGCATGATCAATTACGTTACCATTGCATGATCAGTCACGTGACCAGTATATGTTAGCTACGTGATCATTGCAGGATCAGCCACGTGAGCACTGCATGATAGACACGTGATCGGTGTATGATCAGTCAAGTATTCAGTGCGTGAACAGTCACGTGATCAGTGAATGAAGAGCCACGTGACCAGTATTTGGTTGCTACATGATCATTGCATGATCAGCCACGTGAGCAGTGCATGATAGCCACGTGAGCAGTGCATGATCAGTCACGTGATCAGTACATGATCAGTCACGTGAACAGTGCATGATCATTTACGTGATCAGTGCATGATCAGTCACGTGATACGTGTGTGATCAGCCACGTGATCAGTGTATGATATCCACGTGATCAGTGCATGATAGCCACGTGATCAGTGCATGAGAGCCACGTGATCAGTTCATGATCAGTCACGTGATACATGTGTGATCAGCCACGTGATCAGTACATGATGAGCCACGTGACCAGTGCAGGATCAATTACTTGATCAGTGCATGATCCGTCACGTGACCAGTACATGGTTGCTACGTGATCATTGCATGATCAGCCACATAAGCAGAGCATAATAGCCACGTGTTCAGTGCATGATCAGTCACGAGATCAGTGCATGATCAGTCACGTGACCAGGGTATGATGAGCCAAGTGATCAGTGCATGATCAGCCACATGATCAGTTCATGATAAGTCACCTGATCAGTGCATGATCACCCACGTGACCAGCACATGGGAGCTATGTGATCATTGCATGATCAGCCATGTGAGCAGTGCATGATAGCCACGTGATCACTGCATGATCAGTTTCGGGAGCAGAGTATGATCAGCCACTTGATCAGTGCATGATAGCTACGTGGTCACTGCATGATCTGTCACATGATCAGTGTATGATCATCCACATGATCAGTGCATGGGTAGTCATGTGATCAGTGCGTGATATAGACGTGATCAGTGCATGATCAGTCTCGTGATCAGTGTATGACCAACCAGGTGATCAGTGCATGATAGCCAGGTAATGAGTGCATGATAGCCAGATGATCAGTGCACTTTCAGTCACGTGATCAGTGTATGATCAGACAAGTAATCAGTGCATGATAGCCACGTGATCATTGCATGATAGCCAAGTGATCAGTGCATGATCAGTCACCTGATGGGTGAAGTATCAGTCAGGTGACCGGTACATGGTAGCTACATGATCACTGCATGTTCAGCCACGTGAGTAGTGCATGATAGCCACGTGATCAGTGCATGATCAGTCACGTGATAAGTGCATGATCAGTCATGAGACCAGTACATGGTAGCTGCGTGATCATTGCATGATCAGCCAGGTGAGCAGTGCATTATAGCCACGTGATTAGTGTATGACCAGGCACGTGATCAGTGTATGACCAGCCAAGTGATCAGTGCATGATCAGCCACGTGATCAGTGCATGACCAGGCACGTGATCAGTGTATGACCAGCCAAGTGATCAGTGCATGAGAGCCACGTGATCAGTGCATGATCAGTCACGAGATCAGTGCATGATCATTACGTGGTTAGTGCATGATCAGTCACGTGACCAGTACATGGTAGCTACGTGATCATTGCATGATCAGCCACGTGAGCAGTGCATGATAGCCACGTGATCAGTGCCTGATCAGTCACGTGATCAGTGCATGATCAGTTACGTGATCAGTGCATGATTATCCACGTGAGCACTGGATGATAGTCACCTGATCAGTGAATGATAGCCACCTGAACAGTGCATAAGAGCCTAGTGATCAGTGCATGATCAGTCACATGATCCGTGCATGATCAATCACGTGACAAGTAAATGGTAGCTACGTGACCATTTCATGATCAACCACGTGAGCAGTGCACGATAGCCACGTGATGTGTGCATGATCAGTTACGTGAGCAGAGTATGATCAGCCACGTGACCAGTGCATGAGAGCCACGTGATCAGTGCATGATCAGTCACGTGACATGTGTGTGATCAGCCACGTGAACAGTGCATATTCAGCCACGTGATCAGTGCAGGATAGCCATGTGATCAGTGCATGATCAGTTACGTGAGCAGTGTATTATCAGCCACGTGATCAGTGCATGATCACTCACGTGACCAGTACATGGTAGCTACGTGATCACTGCATGATCAGCCACGTGAGCAGTGCATGTTAGCCACGTAATCAGTGCATTACCACTTACCTGAGCAGTGTATGATCAGCCACGTGGTCAGTGCATGATAGCCACGTGATCATTGCATGATACTCACGTGATCAGTGCATGATCAGCCAGGTGATCAGTGCATGATAGCTACGTGATCAGTTCATGATTAGTTACGTGATCTGTGCATGACCAGGCAGGTGATCTGTGTATGATCAGCCACGTTAACAGTGCATGAAAGCCACGTGATCAGTGCATGATAAGTCACCTGATGGGTACATGATCAGTCACGTGACCGGTACATGGTAGCTACGTGATCACTGCATGATCAGCCAGGTGAGCAGTGCATGTTAGCCACGTAATCAGTGCATTACCACTTACCTGAGCAGTGTATGATCAGCCACGTGGTCAGTGCATGATAGCCACGTGATCAGTGCATGATCAGTCACGTGATAGGTATATGATCAGCCACGTGATCAGTGCATGATATCCACGTGATCAGTGCCTGGTACCCAGGTGATCAGTTCATGATTAGTCACGTGATCTGTGCATGACCAGGCACGTGATCAGTGTATTATCAGCCACGTGATCAGTGCATAAACAGTCACGTGATCAGTGCATGATGAGTCACGTGATCAGTGCATAAACACTCACGTGATCAGTGCATGATGAGCCACGTGATCAGTGCATGATCAGTCACGTGATAGGTGTGTGATCAGCCACGTGAACAGTGCATGCTCAGTCACGTGATCAGGGCGTGCTGAGCTGCGTGATTACTGTCTGCTCATCTGCTTGCCAATTGCCAGCTGAGCTGCACGATTCCTGCCTGTCATCTACTTGACAATTGCCAGCTGTGCTGCGTAATTCCTGCGTGCTCAGCTGCTTGTGAGGCATTCCACTCGTGACAAAGGTCATGAGGAAGGAGGCTGGGCATACGCAAAGGCGGGATCGAGCCTCAGGAGTCCCCCCGGATATTCTCGAGCATTTTCCCCCAAAAAACCAGAGTCTGCCTACTTTATTGCTTTGTGCTCTCACCTCTGACTTTACTGGGGGCTGTCCCCTACCACCATCTCTCTCTCTGTCAAAGAGTTAACTTACAGCTCCAATTAATAAAGTTCCTGGGCAATTAGGAGTGTTTAAATCCAAACCCCTCTGATGGCTCTCTAACTCGCCTGACAAGTTTACCCGGACTCCTGCAGCTATGCATACGATTGTTTACAGTCTCCTAGCCTGGAGAGGCATGGGAAGCTTAAGATATTCAAATAGCTTAGAGCCTCTCAGAGAGTTAAAAACTGTCAGAATAAACTAGTAAAGGATTTCATTGATGAGTCAATGCTTGTTGCCAAGTTTTCACATCCCCTGAATTGTATCCTTGAATATGTATCAATTAATAGTGGGTATGTAGAAAAAATAAGTAGTGGCCTTGGTGTTAGTAACTTTAAACCCTTAAGGTAATAAATTCTTTCTTTGTTGTAAACCCATTACACATCCGCCCTATAGGAATGCAATTTTATCTTTGGAAGATGGTGCCAAACCTTGAAATAATTACTCTTAGAGAAAGTAAGTCTTTGTTGATAAGTCCTTGTCAAGAGTCATAAAATGTTAGTAGGCCTTCTGGCCAGAAGATGATGTAAATTACCTAAACCATTTGTATACGATACATTTGCAGGAAAGAAACCTTGGTTTTTGATAAGAACCAAAGACTGCTGACTTTGCATCCCCTATTATCCTCTATGTGTAACTTAGGGTATAAAAGCCCCTGTTAAAAATAAAGCTACGGGCCTTGCTCACCAACGCTTGGTCTCCCCATGTCATTCTTTCTTTTAACTTCCAGCTGAGTCTCCATCTGGAGCGCAGAACCCACCACGCTGACTAATCATGCCTGGGCTTCTAAGACCCACTCGAGAAGGTGTCTAGGGTGAGACACCTTCCGCTATTCGAGAGGGCGCCTGCGGCCTACGTCAGTGGTGCAAACTTCTTGTCTTGAAGTTTTATTGGTCTCCCGCGTAAACCAAGCTACTCAGCTTCCTTTCTCCACTGAATTTTCCTACTGAGCTATCCTCATTCTATTGTTCTCTATATCTCTAATTAGCATGTAAATAGTCGCCTAGGCCGTCTCTCCTTCGAATACCCTGGATCAGCTGGGGCAGGTCCCCAGCAGAGCAGCATGATTCCTTACAGCTGACTTCCATGATTATTGCCTGCTGACTGATTCCTGCCTACTCAGCTCTTTGTTCATTGCCTCCAGAGGCACATGATCAGTGTATGATAGCAAACATGATCAGCGCATGATCAGTCACATGATCATCACCATTAAGTCACTTGATCACTACATGATAGTCATGTGATCAGTATATGCTCAGCCACGTGATCAGTGCATGATATCCACGTGATCAGTGCATGATAGCCACGTGATCAGTGCATAATCAGCCACATAATCAGTGCATGATCCATCACGTGATCAGTGCATGATCAGCCACGTGAGTAGTGCATGATAGCCACGTGAACAGTGCATGATCAGTCACGTGATCAGTGCATGATCAGTCATGTGACCGGTACATGGTAACTGCGTGATCTGTGCATGATCAGCCACATAATCAGTGCATGATCCATTACGTGATCAGTGCATGATCAGCCACGTGAGCAGTGCATGATAGCCACGTGATCTGTGCATGATCAGCCACGTGATCAGTGCATGATCAGTCAGGTGATCAGTGCATGATCAGTCACCTGATCAGTGTATGATCAATTACGTCATCAGTGCATGATCAGTCATGTGACCAGTACATGGTAGCTACGTGATCACTGCATGATCAGCCACGTGAGCCGTGCATGATAACCACGAGATCAGTGCATGATCAGTCACGTGAACAGTGCATGATTAGTCACCTGATCAGTGCATGATCAATTACGTGATCAGTGCATGATCACTCACGTGACCAGTACATGGTAGCTACGTGATAATTGCATGATCAGCCACGTGAGCAGTGCATGATAGCCACGTGATCAGTGCAAGATCAGTTTCGGGAGCAGAGTATGATCAGCCACTTGATCAGTGCATGATAGCCACGTGATCACTGCATGATCTGTCAGATGATCAGTGTATGATCATCCCCATGATCAGTGCATGGGCAGTCATGTGATCAGTGCATGATATAGATGTGATCAGTGCATGATCAGTCTCGTGATCAGTGTATGATCAACCACGTCATCAGTGCACGATAGCCAGGTAAGGAGTGCATGATAGCCAGATGATCAGTGCATTATCAGTCACGTGATCAGTGTATGATCATCCAAGTAATCAGTGCATGATAGCCAACTGATCATTGCATGATCAGTCACGTGATCAGTGCATGATCAATTACGTGATCATTGCATGATCAGCCACGTGATCAGTGCATGATAGCCACGTGATCAGTGCATGATAGGCACGTGATCAGTGCATGATAGCCGACGTGATCACTTCATGAGTAATCACGTGATCTGTGCATGACCATGCACGTGATCAGTGTATGATCAGCCACGTGATCAGTGCATGATAGCCACGTGATCAGTGCATGATCAATCACGTGATCAGTGTATGATCAGCCACGTGAACAGTGCATGAGTGCCACGTGATCAGTGCAGGATCAATTACGTGATCATTGCATGATAAGCCACGTGAGCCCTGCATGGTAGCCACGAGATCAGGGCATGAGCAGTCAGGTGATCAGTGCATGATCAGTCACGTGAACAGTGCATGATAAGTCACCTGATCAGTGCATGATCAATTACGTGATCAGTGCATGATCACTCACGTGACCAGTACATGGTAGCTACGTGATCATTGCATGATCAGCCACGTGAGCAGTGCATGATAGCCACGTGATCACTGCATGATCAGTTTCGGGAGCAGAGTATGATCAGCCACTTGATTAGTGCATGATAGCCATGTGATCAATGCATGATCTGTCACATGATCAGTGTATGATCATCCACGTGATCAGTGCATTATCAGTCATGTGACCAGTACATGTTAGCTGCATGATCATTTCGTGATCAGCCACGTGAGCAGTGCATGATAGCCACGTGATCAGTGCATGATCAGCCACGTGATAAGTGCATGATCAGTCACGTGATCAGTGCATGATTAGTCATGTGACCAGTACATGGTAGCTGCGTGATCATTGCATGATCAACCACGAGAGCAGTGCATGATAGCCACGTGATCAGTACATGATCAGTCACGTGATCAGTGCATGATCAGTCACGTGACCAGTACATGGTAGCTAAGTGATCATTGCATGATCAGCCACGTGATCAGTGCATGATAGCCACGTGGGCAGTGCATGATAGCCACGTGATTACTTCATGATTAGTCACGTGATCTGTACATGATCAGTCACGTGATACGTGTGTGATCAGCCACGTGATCAGTGCGTGATGAGCCACGTGATCAGTCCAGGATCAATACTTGATCAGTGCATGATCAGTCACGTGACCAGTACATGGTAGCTACGTGATCATTGCATGATCAGCCACGTGATCAGTGAATGATAGCCACGTGGGCAGTGCATGATAACCACGTGATCACTTCATGATTAGTCACGTGATCTGTACATGATCAGTCACGTGATACGTGTGTGATCAGCCACGTGATCAGTGCGTGATGAGCCACGTGATCAGTGGAGGATCAATTACGTGATCAGTGCATCATCAGTCACGTGACCAGTACATGGTTGCTAGGTGATCATTGCATGATCAGCCACGTGAGCAGTGCATGATCATTTACGTGATCTGTGCATGATCAGTCACGTGACCAGTATATGGTAGCTACGTGATCATTGCATGACCAGCCACGTGAGGAGTGCATGATAGCCACGTGATGTGTGCATGATCAGTTAGGTGAGCAGAGTATGATCAGCCACGTGATCAGTGCATGATGGCTACGTGATCAGTACATGATTAGTCACGTGATCTGTGCATGACCAGGCAGGTGAACAGTGTATGATCAGCCACGTGAACAGTGCATGGTAGCCACGTCATATATGCATGATCAGTCACCTGATGGGTGTATGATCAGTCACGTGACCGATACATGGTAGCTACATGATCATTACATGATCAGCCACGTGAGTAGTGCATGATAGCCACGTGATCAGTGCATGATCAGTCACGTCATCAGTGCATGATCAGTCATGTGACCAGTACATGGTAGCTACGTGATCATTGCATGATCAGCCACGTGAGCAGTGCATTATAGCCACATGATCAGTGCATGATCAGCCACGTTATCAGTGCATGATCAGTCACGTGATCAGTGCATGATCAGCCACGTGAGCCGTGCATGATAGCCACGAGGTCAGTGCATGATCAGTCACGTGATCAGTGCATGATCAGTCATGTGAACAGTGTATGATAAGTCACCTGATCAGTGAATGATCAATTACGTGATCAGTGCATGATCACTCACGTGACCAGTACATGGTAGCTACGTGATCATTGCATGATCAGACACGTGAGCAGTGCATGATAGCCACGTGATCAGTGCATGATCAGCCACGTGATCAGGTCATGACCAGGCACGTGATCAGTGTATGAGCAGCCACATGATCAATGCATGATCAGACACGTGAAAAGTGAATGGTCAGCCACGTCATCAGTGCATGATACCTACGTGATCAGTTCATGATTAGTGACGTGATCTGTGCATGACAGGAATGTAATCAGTGCATGAAATCCACGTGATCAGTGAAATATACCCACGTGATCAGTTCATGATTCGTCACGTGATTTGTGCATGACCTGGCACGTGAACAGTGTATGATCCGCCACGTGATCACTGCATGATAGCCACGTGATCAGTGCATAATCAGCCACATAATCAGTGCATGATCCATCACGTGATCAGTGCATGATCAGCCACGTGAGTAGTGCATGATAGCCACGTGAACAGTGCATGATCCGTCACGTGATCAGTGCATGATCAGTCATGTGACCAGTACATGGTAACTGCGTGATCTGTGCATGATCAGCCACGTGATCAATGCATAATCAGCCACATAATCAGTGCATGATCCATTACGTGATCAGTGCATGATCAGCCACGTGAGCAGTGCATGATAGCCACGTGATCTGTGCATGATCAGCCACGTGATCAGTGCATGATCAGTCACGTGATCAGTGCATGATCAGCCACGTGATCAGTGCATGACCAGGCACATGATCAGTGTATGACCAGCCAAGTGATCAGTGCATGATCAGCCACATGATCAGTGCATGATCAATTACATCATCAGTGCATGATCAGTCACGTGACCAGTACATGGTAGCTACGTGATCACTGCATGATCAGCCACGTGAGCCCTGCATGATAGCCACGAGATCAGTGCATGATCAGTCACGTGAACAGTGCATGATAAATCACCTGATCAGTGCATGATCAATTACGTCATCAGTGCATGATCAGCCACGTGAGCAGTGCATGATAGCCACGTGATCAGTGCAAGATCAGTTTCGGGAGCAGAGTATGATCAGCCACTTGATCAGTGCATGATAGCCACGTGATCACTGCATGATCTGTCAGATGATCAGTGTATGATCATCCCCATGATCCGTGCATGGGCAGTCATGTGATCAGTGCATGATATAGATGTGATCTGTGCATGATCAGCCACGTGATCAGTGCATGATCAGTCACGTGATCAGTGCATGATCAGCCACGTGATCAGTGCATGACCAGGCACATGATCAGTGTATGATCAGCCACGTGACCAGTGCATGATCAGCCACATGATCAGTGCATGATCAATTACATCATCAGTGCATGATCAGTCACGTGACCAGTACATGGTAGCTACGTGATCACTGCATGATCAGCCACGTGAGCCCTGCATGATAGCCACGAGATCAGTGCATGATCAGTCACGTGAACAGTGCATGATAAATCACCTGATCAGTGCATGATCTATTACGTCATCAGTGCATGATCAGCCACGTGAGCAGTGCATGATAGCCACGTGATCAGTGCAAGATCAGTTTCGGGAGCAGAGTATGATCAGCCACTTGATCAGTGCATGATAGCCACGTGATCACTGCATGATCTGTCAGATGATCAGTGTATGATCATCCCCATGATCCGTGCATGGGCAGTCATGTGATCAGTGCATGATATAGATGTGATCAGTGCATGATCAGTCTCGTGATCAGTGTATGATCAACCACGTGATCAGTGCACGATAGCCAGGTAAGGAGTGCATGATAGCCAGATGATCAGTGCATTATCAGTCACATGATCAGTGTATGATCATCCAAGTAATCAGTGCATGATAGCCAACTGATCATTGCATGATCAGTCACGTGATCAGTGCATGATCAATTACGTGATCATTGCATGATCAGCCACGTGATCAGTGCATGATAGCCACGTGATCAGTGCATGAGAGCCACGTGATCAGTGCATGATAGCCGACGTGATCACTTCATGAGTAATCACGTGATCTGTGCATGACCACGCACGTGATCAGTGTATGATCAGCCACGTGATCAGTGCATGATAGCCACGTGATCAGTGCATGATCAGTCATGTGAACAGTGCATGATCAGTTACGTGATCAGTGTATGATCAACCACGTGATCAGTGCATGATCAATTACGTGACCAGTGCATGATCAGTCACGTGACCAGTACATTGTAGCTATGTGATCATTGTATTATCAGCCACGTTAGCAGTGCATGATAGCCACGTGATCAGTGCATGATCAGTCACCTGACCAGTATATGTTAGCTACGTGATCATTGCAGGATCAGCCACGTGAGCACTGCATGATAGACACGTGATCGGTGTATTATCAGTCAAGTATTCAGTGCGTGAACAGTCACGTGATCAGTGAATGAAGAGCCACGTGACCAGTATTTGGTTGCTACATGATCATTGCATGATCAGCCACGTGAGCAGTGCATGATAGCCACGTGAGCAGTGCATGATCAGTCACGTGATCAGTACATGATCAGTCACGTGAACAGTGCATGATCATTTACGTGATCAGTGCATGATCAGTCACGTGATACGTGTGTGATCAGCCACGTGATCAGTGTATGATATCCACGTGATCAGTGCATGATAGCCACGTGATCAGTGCATGAGAGCCACGTGATCAGTTCATGATCAGTCACGTGATACATGTGTGATCAGCCACGTGATCAGTACATGATGAGCCACGTGACCAGTGCAGGATCAATTACTTGATCAGTGCATGATCCGTCACGTGACCAGTACATGGTTGCTACGTGATCATTGCATGATCAGCCACATAAGCAGAGCATAATAGCCACGTGTTCAGTGCATGATCAGTCACGAGATCAGTGCATGATCAGTCACGTGACCAGGGTATGATGAGCCAAGTGATCAGTGCATGATCAGCCACATGATCAGTTCATGATAAGTCACCTGATCAGTGCATGATCACCCACGTGACCAGCACATGGGAGCTATGTGATCATTGCATGATCAGCCATGTGAGCAGTGCATGATAGCCACGTGATCACTGCATGATCAGTTTCGGGAGCAGAGTATGATCAGCCACTTGATCAGTGCATGATAGCTACATGGTCACTGCATGATCTGTCACATGATCAGTGTATGATCATCCACATGATCAGTGCATGGGTAGTCATGTGATCAGTGCGTGATATAGACATGATCAGTGCATGATCAGTCTCGTGATCAGTGTATGACCAACCAGGTGATCAGTGCATGATAGCCAGGTAATGAGTGCATGATAGCCAGATGATCAGTGCACTTTCAGTCACGTGATCAGTGTATGATCAGACAAGTAATCAGTGCATGATAGCCACGTGATCATTGCATGATAGCCAAGTGATCAGTGCATGATCAGTCACCTGATGGGTGAAGTATCAGTCAGGTGACCGGTACATGGTAGCTACATGATCACTGCATGTTCAGCCACGTGAGTAGTGCATGATAGCCACGTGATCAGTGCATGATCAGTCACGTGATAAGTGCATGATCAGTCATGAGACCAGTACATGGTAGCTGCGTGATCATTGCATGATCAGCCAGGTGAGCAGTGCATTATAGCCACGTGATTAGTGTATGACCAGGCACGTGATCAGTGTATGACCAGCCAAGTGATCAGTGCATGATCAGCCACGTGATCAGTGCATGACCAGGCACGTGATCAGTGTATGACCAGCCAAGTGATCAGTGCATGATAGCCACGTGATCAGTGCATGATCAGTCACGAGATCAGTGCATGATCATTTACGTGGTTAGTGCATGATCAGTCACGTGACCAGTACATGGTAGCTACGTGATCATTGCATGATCAGCCACGTGAGCAGTGCATGATAGCCACGTGATCAGTGCATGATTAGTCACGTGATAGGTGTGTGATCAGCCACGTGAACAGTGCATGCTCAGTCTCGTGATCGGGGCCTGCTGAGCTTCGTGATTACTGTCTGCTCATCTGCTTGACAATTGCCAGCTGAGCTGCACGATTCCTGCCTGTCATCTCCTTGACAATTGACACCTGTGCTGCGTAATTCCTGCCTGCTCATCTACTTGATTATTGCCAGCTGAGCAGCATGATTTCTCACAGCTGAGTTCCATGATTATTGCCTGCTGACTGATTCCTGCCTACTCAGCTCTTTGTTCATTGCCTCCAGAGGCACATTATCAGTGTATGACACCAAACATGATCAGCACATGATCAGTCACATGATCAATGCATGATAAGCCAGGTGATCAGTGCACGATCAATTACGTGATCAGTGCATGATCAGTCATGTGACCAGTACATGGTAGCTGCGTGACCATTGCATGATCAGCCACGTGAGAAGTGCATGATAGCCACGTGATCAGTGCAAGATCAGTCACATGATCAGTGCATGATCAGTCATGTGATCAGTGCATGATCAGCCACGTGATCAGTGTATGATCAGTCACGAGATCAGTGCATGTGGAGTCATGTAATCAATGCATGATAGCGTCGTGATCAGTGCATGATCAGTCCCGTGATGAGTGTATGATCAGCTTAGTGATCAGTGCAAGATAGCTACGTGATCAGTGCATGATCAGCCACATGATCAGTGCATCATCAGCCACGTGATCAGTGAATGATAGCCACCTGATCAGTGCATGATAGCCACGTGATCAGTGCATTATAGCCACGTAATCAGTTCATGATTAGTCACGTGATCTCTGCATGACCAGGCACGAGATCAGTGTATGATCAGCCACGTGATCAGTGCATGATAGCCACGTGATCAGTGCATGATCAGTCACGTGATCAGAGCATGAACAGTCACGTGATCAGTGCATGATGATCCCCGTGATCAGTGCATGATCACTCACGTGACCAGTACATGGTAGCTACGTGATCATTGCATGATCAGCCACGTGAGCAGTGCATGATAGCCACGTGATCAGTGCCTGATCAGTCACGTGATCAGTGCATGATCAGTTACGTGATCAGTGCATGCCCAATCACGTGATCAGTGCATGATAGCTACATGATCAGTGCATGATTATCCACGTGAGCACTGGATGATAGTCACCTGATCAGTGAATGATAGACACCTGAACAGTGCATAAGAGCCACGTGATCAGTGCATGATCAGTCACATGATCCATGCATGATCAATCACGTGACCAGTACATGGTAGCTACCTGAACATTGCATGATCAACCACGTGAGCAGTGCATGATAGCCACGTGATCATTGCATGATCACTTCAGTGAGCAGTGTATGATCAGCCACGTAACCAGTACATGGTAGCTATGTGATAATTGCATGATCAACCACGTGAGCAGTGCATGATAGCCACGTGATCACTGCAGGATCAGTCACGTGATAGGTGTATGATCAGGCACATGATCAGTGCATGATATCCACGTGATCAGTGCCTGATACCCACGTGATCAGTTCATGATTAGTCACATGATCTGTGCATGACCAGGCATGTGAGCAGTGTATGATCAGCCACGTGATCAGTGCATGATAGCCACGTGATCAGTGCATGATCAGTCAAGTGATAGGTGTATGATCAGCCACATGATCAGTGCATGATATCCACGTGATCAGTGCCTGGTACCCACGTGATCAGTTCATGATAAGTCACGTGATCTGTTCATGACCAGGCACGTGAACAGTGTATGATCAGCCACGTGATCAGTGCATGATCAGCCACGTCAACAGTGCATGATAGCCACGTAATTAGTGCATGGTCAGTCACGTGATCAGTGCATGATCAATTACGTGATCAGTGCATGGTCACTCACGGGATCCAGTACATGGTAGCTACGTGATCATTGCATGATCAGCCACTTGAGCAGTGCATGATAGTCACGTGATCAGTGCATGATCAGTTTCGGGAGCAGAGTATGATCAGCCATTTGATCAGTGCATGATAGCCAAATGATCACTGCATGATCTGTCACATGATCAGTGTATGATCATCCACGTGATCAGTGCATGGGCAGTCATGTGATCAGTGCATGATATAGACGTGATCAGTGCATGATCAGTCACGTGATCACTGTATGATCAACCACGTGATCAGTGCACGATAGCCAGGTAATGAGTGCATGATAGCCAGATGATCAGTGCATTATCAGTCATGTGATCAGTGCATGATCAGTCACGTGATCAGTGTATGATCAGTCACGTGATCAGTGCATGTGGAGTCATGTAATCAGTGCATTATCAGTCCCGTGATGAGTGTATGATCAGACAAGTGATCAGTGCAAGATAGCTACGTGATCAGTGCATACAGTTACGTGATCAGTGCATGCGCATACACGTGATCAGTGCATGAGAGCCACGTGATCAGTGCATGATCAGTCACGTGATAGGTGTGTGATCAGCCACGTGAACAGTGCATGCTCGGTCTCGTGATCAGGGCCTGCTGAGCTTCGAGATTACTGTCTGCTCATCTGCTTGACAATTGCCAGCTGAGCTGCACGATTCCTGCCTGTCATCTCCTTGACAATTGACACCTGTGCTGCGTAATTCCTGCCTGCTCATCTACTTGATTATTGCCAGCTGAGCAGCATGATTTCTCAGAGCTGAGTTCCATGATTATTGCCTGCTGACTGATTCCTGCCTACTCAGCTCTTTGTTCATTGCCTCCAGAGGCACATGATCAGAGTATGACACCAAACATGATCAGCACATGATCAGTCACATGATCAAAGCATGATAAGCCAGGTGATCAGTGCACGATCAATTACGTGATCAGTGCATGATCAGTCATGTGACCAGTACATAGTAGCTGCGTGATCATTGCATGATCAGCCGCGTGAGCAGTGCATGATAGCCACGTGATCAGTGCAAGATCAGTCACGTGATCAGTGCATGATCAGTCACGTGATCAGTGCATGATCAATTACGTTACCATTGCATGATCAGTCACGTGACCAGTACATGTTAGCTACGTGATCATTGCAGGGTCAGCCATGTGAGCACTGCATGATAGACACGTGATCAGTGCATGATCAGCTACGTGAGCAGTGTATGATCATCCACGTGATCAGTGCATGATCAGACACGAGAACAGTGTATAATCAGTAACGTAATCAGTGCATGATACCTACGTGATCAGTTCATGATAAGTCACGTGATCTGTGCATGACCAGGCACGTGAACCGTGTATGATCAGCCAAGTGATCAGTGCATTATAGCCACGTGATCAGTGCATGATCAGTCAAGTGATAGGTGCGTGAACAGTCACGTGATGCGTGCATGATGAGCCACGTGATCAGTGCAGGATCAATTACGTGATCAGTGCATGATCAGTCACGTGACCAGTACATGGTTGCTACGTGATCATTGTATGATCACCATGTGAGCAGTGCATGATAGCCACATGATCAGTGCATGATCAGTCACGTGATCAGTACATGATCAGTCACGTGAACAGTGCATGATCACTTACATGATCTGTGCATGATGAGTCACGTGACCAGTACATGGTAGCTACGTGATCATTGCATGATCAGCCACTTGAGCAGTGCATGATAGTCACGTGATCAGTGCATGATCAGTTTCGGGAGCAGAGTATGATCAGCCACTTGATCAGTGCATGATAGCTACGTGGTCACTGCATGATCTGTCACATGATCAGTGTATGATCATCCACGTGATGAGTGCATGGGCAGTCATGTGATCAGTGCATGATATAGACGTGATCAATGCATGATCAGTCTCGTGATCAGTGTATGGACAACCACGTGATCAGTGCACGATAGCCAGGTAATGAGTGCATGATAGCCAGATGATAGAAGTGCATGATAGCCACGTGATCAGTGCAAGATCAGTCACATGATCAGTGCATGATCAGTCATGTGATCAGTGCATGATCAGCCACGTGATCAGTGTATGATCAGTCACGAGATCAGTGCATGTGGAGTCATGTAATCAATGCATGATAGCGTCGTGATCAGTGCATGATCAGTCCCGTGATGAGTGTATGATCAGCTTAGTGATCAGTGCAAGATAGCTACGTGATCAGTGCATGATCAGTCACATGATCAGTGCATGATCAGCCACGTCACCACTGCATGATAGCCACGTCATCAGTGCATACAGTTACGTGATCAGTGCATGCGCAATCACGTGATAAGTGCATGATAGCCACGTGATCAGTGCATGATCAGTCACGTGATCAGTGCATGATCAGTTACGTGATCAGTGTATGATCATCCACGTGATCAGTGCATGTGGAGTCATGTAATCAATGCATGATAGCGTCGTGATCAGTGCATGATCAGTCCCGTGATGAGTGTATGATCAGACAAGTGATCAGTGCAAGATAGCTACATGATCAGTGCATACAGTTACGTGATCAGTGCATGCGCATACACGTGATCAGTGCATGAGAGCCACGTGATCAGTGCATGATCAGTCACGTGACAGGTGTGTGACCAGCCACGTGAACAGTGCATGCTCAGTCACGTAATCAGGGCCTGCTGAGCTGCGTGATTACTGTCTGCTCATCTGCTTGACAATTGCCAGCTGAGCTGCACGATTCCTGCCTGTCATCTGCTTGACAATTGCCAGCTGTGCTGCGTAATTCCTGCCTGCTCAGCTGCTTGATTATTGCCAGCTGAGCAGCATTCCTCACAGCTGACTTCCATGATTATTGCCTGCTGACTGTTTGATTCGTGCCTACTCAGCTCTTTGTTTATTGCCTCCAGAGGCACATGATCAGTGTATGATAGCAAACATGATCAGTGCATGATCAGTCACATGATCAGCGCCATTAAGTCACGTGATCACTACATGATAGTCATGTGACCAGTCCATGCTCAGTCACGGTATCAGTGCATGATCAGCCACGTGATCAGTGCATAATAACCACGTGATCAGTGAATGAACAGTCACGTGTTCAGTGCATGCACAGTCACATGTCCATGCATGATAGCCACGTGATCAGAGAAAGATAGCACCGTGTTCAGTGCATGATCACATACACGTGATCAGTGTATGATCAGCCACCTGTACACTGGGTGATGTCACGTGATCAGGGCCTGCTGAGCTGCGTGATTCCTGTCTACTCAGCTTAGTGACAATTGAGAGCTGAGCTGCGTTATTCCTGCCTGATAATCTGCTGGATAATTTCCAGCTGAGCTGCGTGATTCCTTTCTGCTCATCAGCTTGATAATTGCCAGCTGAGCTGCGTTACTCCTGCCTGCTCATCTGCTTGATTATTGCCAGCTGAGCTGCGTTATTCCTGCCTGCTCAGCTGTTGATTATTGCCAGCTGAGCAGAATGATTCGTCACAGCTGAGGTCCATGATTATTGCCTGTTGATTTTGTGATTCGTTCCTGCTCAGCTCTTTAATTATTGCCTTCTGAGGGACATCACCAGTGCATGATAGCCAAGTGATCAGTCACATGATCAGCGCCATTCAGACATGTGATCACTGCATGCTCATCCGCTTGATGAGTTCATGATCAGCCACATGATCAGTGCATCATCAGCCACGTGATCAGTGAATGATAGCCACCTGATCAGTGCATGATAGCCACGTGATCAGTGCATTATAGCCACGTAATCAGTTCATGATTAGTCACGTGATCTCTGCATGACCAGGCACGAGATCAGTGTATGATCAGCCACGTGATCAGTGCATGATAGCCACGTGATCAGTGCATGATCAGTCACGTGATCAGAGCATGAACAGTCACGTGATCAGTGCATGATGATCCCCGTGATCAGTGCATGATCACTCACGTGACCAGTACATGGTAGCTACGTGATCATTGCATGATCAGCCACGTGAGCAGTGCATGATAGCCACGTGATCAGTGCCTGATCAGTCACGTGATCAGTGCATGATCAGTCACGTGATCAGTGCATGATCAGTTACGTGATCAGTGCATGCCCAATCACGTGATCAGTGCATGATAGCTACATGATCAGTGCATGATTATCCACGTGAGCACTGGATGATAGTCACCTGATCAGTGAATGATAGACACCTGAACAGTGCATAAGAGCCACGTGATCAGTGCATGATCAGTCACATGATCCATGCATGATCAATCACGTGACCAGTACATGTTAGCTACGTATTCATTGCAGGGTCAGCCATGTGAGCACTGCATGATAGACACGTGATCAGTGCATGATCAGCTACGTGAGCAGTGTATGATCATCCACGTGATCAGTGCATGATCAGACACGAGAACAGTGTATAATCAGTAACGTGATCAGTGCATGATACCTACGTGATCAGTTCATGATAAGTCACGTGATCTGTGCATGACCAGGCACGTGAACCGTGTATGATCAGCCAAGTGATCAGTGCATTATAGCCACGTGATCAGTGCATGATCAGTCAAGTGATAGGTGCGTGAACAGTCACGTGATGCGTGGCATGATGAGCCACGTGATCAGTGCAGGATCAATTACGTGATCAGTGGCATGATCAGTCACGTGACCAGTACATGGTTGCTACGTGATCATTGTATGATCACCACGTGAGCAGTGCATGATAGCCACATGATCAGTGCATGATCAGTCACGTGATCAGTACATGATCAGTCACGTGAACAGTGCATGATCACTTACGTGATCTGTGCATGATGAGTCACGTGACCAGTACATGGTTGCTACGTGATCATTGCATGATCAACCACGTGAGCAGTGCATGATAGCCACGTGATCATTGCATGATCACTTCAGTGAGCAGTGTATGATCAGCCACGTAACCAGTACATGGTAGCTATGTGATAATTGCATGATCAACCACGTGAGCAGTGCATGATAGCCACGTGATCACTGCAGGATCAGTCACGTGATAGGTGTATGATCAGCACATGATCAGTGCATGATATCCACGTGATCAGAGCCTGATACCCACGTGATCAGTTCATGATTAGTCACGTGATCTGTGCATGACCAGGCATGTGAGCAGTGTATGATCAGCCACGTGATTCAGTGCATGATAGTCACGTGATCAGTGCATGATCATCAAGTGATAGGTGTATGATCAGCCACATGATCAGTGCATGATATCCACGTGATCAGTGCCTGGTACCCACGTGATCAGTTCATGATAAGTCACGTGATCTTGTTCATGACCAGGCACGTGAACAGTGTATGATCAGCCACGTGATCAGTGCATGATCAGCCACGTCAACAGTGCATGATAGCCACGTAATTAGTGCATGGTCAGTCACGTGATCAGTGCATGATCAATTACGTGATCAGTGCATGGTCACTCACGGGATCCAGTACATGGTAGCTACGTGATCATTGCATGATCAG
>NW_020190492.1:0-20863 GCF_002263795.3 Bos taurus
CACTGATCACTTGGCTGACATACACTGATCACGTGCCTGGTCATGCACTGATCACGTGGGCGATCCAATGCACTGCTCATGTGGCCTGATCATGCGATGATCAATGTAGCTACCGTGTACAGGTCATGTGAATGAACATACACCCATCAGGTGACTGATCATGCACTGATCACGTCGCTGATCATACACTGAACCACTGCCTGGTCATGCACAGATCACGTGAACAAATCATGAAACTGATCACAATAGCTATCATGAAATGTTCACCTGGCTGATCATTTTTTGCACTTTTCACGTGGGCTGATCCTGCACTGATCAGTGACTGGCATGGACTGATCACCTGACTAGTATACGTGATCACGTGACTTTTCATGGCGCAGATCATGTGACTGATCATGCGCTGAATCATGTTTGCTATATACCACTGATCATGTGCCTCTGGAGGCAATATACAAAGAGCTGATAGGCACGAATCAAAACAGTCCACAGGCAATAATCATGGAACTCAGTGGTGTGAGGATCATGCTGCTCAGCTGGCAATAATCAAGCAGCTGAGGCAGTCAGGAATTACACAGCACAGCTGGCAATTGTCAAGCAGATGACAGGGCAGAATCGTGCAGCTCAGCTGGCAAATTGTCAAGCAGATGAGCAGACAGTAATCACGCAGCTCAGCAGCCCTGATCACGTGACTGAGCATGCACTGTTCACGTGGCTGATCATACACTGATCACGTGATGATCATGCACTGATCACTTGGATATCATGCACTGATCACGTGGCTGATCATACACTGTTCACGTGTCTGACCATGCCACTGATCACGTGGCTGATCATACACTGCTCAGTAATGTAATGCACTGATCACGGGCTAATCCATGCATGATCACGTGGCTGAACATGCAATTCCACGTGGGCTGATCACACACCTGTCATGGTGACAATCATGCACTGCATATCACGTGGGGCACGTCATGCACTGATCCACGTGGCTGGATTATTACTCTGCTCATGTACTGGATCATGACACAATCACGTGGGCTGATCATTGCACTGCTCACGTGGGCTCGTCATGGAAGGTCACGTAGCTACCATATACTGGTCACGTGATCTGATCATGCACAGATCACGGTCCAATGATCATGCACTGTTTACGGGACTGATCATGGTACTGATCAGTGACTGAATCATGCACTGATCACGTAATTGATCCTTGCATGATCACGTGGCTCAACATGCCACTGATCACGTGGCTGATCACACATTGTATCACGGTGACTGTCAATGCACTGATCACGTGGCTCTCATGGCACTATCACCGTAGCTATCATGCACTGATCAACGTGGTTTGATCACGCAATGATCACGTAGCTACCATGTACTGGTCATGTGACTGATCATGCACTGATCACGTAATTGATCCTGCACTGACTCACATGGCTCATCACGCACTGATCCGGTGGCTGATCACACACGTATCACGTGACTGATCCATGTACAGATCACGTAAATAATCATGAAGTGATCACGTGGCTATCCTGCACTGATCACGGTGGATAACAATGCACTGATCACGTGGCTGACTCACAGACACGTATCATGTGAACTGATCATGCACTGATCACGTGGCTATCAATGCCACTGATAACGTGGCTATCATGCACTGATCACGTGGCTGATCATGCAATGATCACGTAGCTACCATGCACTGGTCACCGTGACTGATCATGCACTGATCAGGTAATTGATCAGGCACTGATCACGTGACTGATCATCAGATCCACTGATTCACGACTGGCTATAATGCACTGCTCACGTGGCTGATCATGCAATGATCACGCAGCTACCATGTACTGGTCACATGACTGATCATGCACTGATCACATAATTGATCATGCACTGATCCCTGGCTTATCATGCATTGATTATGTGACTGATCATGTGCTGATCATGTTTGGTGTCACACACTGATCATGTGCCTCTGGAGGCAATGAACATAGAGCTGAGTAGGCAGGAATCAGTCAGCAGGCTATAATCATGGGAACTCACCTCTGAGAAATCATGCTGCTCAGCTGGCAATAATCAAGTAGATGAGCAGGCAGGAATTACGCAGCACAGGTGGCAATTGTCAAGGAGATGACAGGCAGGAATCGTGCAGCTCAGCTGGAAATTGTCAAGAGATGAGCAAGACAGTAATCAGGCAGCTCAGCAGGCCCTGATCACGTGACTGAGCATGCACTGTTCACGTGGCTGATCACACATCTCTCACGTGACTGATCATGCACTGATTCATGTGACTGATCATGCACTGATCACGTGGCTATCATGCACTGATCACTGGCTGGGACATACACTGATCACGTGCCTGGTCATGCACTGATCACGTGGCTGATCATGCACTGATCACGTGGCTATCATGCACTGATCACTTGGCTGGACATACACTGATCACGTGCCTGGTCATGCACTGATCACGTGGCGATCATGCACTGCTCATGTGGCTGATCATGCGATGATCATGTAGCTACCGTGTACAGGTCACGTGAATGAACATACACCCATCAGGTGACTGATCATGCACTGATCACGTAATTGATCATCCACTGATCACGTGACTGATCATGCACTGATCACGTGACTGATCATGCACTGATCACGTGGCTATCATGCACTGATCACTTGGCTAGTCATACACTGATCACGTGCCTGGTCATGCACAGATTACATGACTGATCATGCACTGAACACGTGATTTGATCATGCACTGATCACGTGGCTATCATGCACTACTCACGTGGCTGATCATGCAATGACCATGTAGCTACCATGTACCGGTCAGGTGACTGATCATACACCCATTAGGTGACGGATCATGCACTGATCACGTCGCTGATCATACACTGACCACCTGCCTGGTCATGCACAGATCACGTGACAAATCATGAACTGATCACATAGCTATCATGAAATGTTCACCTGGCTGATCATGCACTGATCACGTGGCTGATCATGCACTGATACCGTGACTGAGCATGGACTGATCACATGACTATCATGTAGTGATCACGTGACTTAATGGCGCTGATCATGTGACTGATCATGCGCTGATCATGTTTGCTATCATACACTGATCATGTGCCTCTGGAGGCAATATACAAAGAGCTGAGTAGGCACGAATCAAACAGTCAGCAGGCAATAATCATGGAACTCAGGTGTGAGGAATCATGCTGCTCAGCTGGCAATAATCAAGCAGCTGAGCAGGCAGGAATTACACAGCACAGCTGGCAATTGTCAAGCAGATGACAGGCAGGAATCATGCAGCTCAGCTGGCAATTGTCAAGCAGATGAGCAGACAGTAATCACGCAGCTCAGCAGGCCCTGATCACGTGACTGAGCATGCACTGTTCACGTGGCTGATCATACACTGATCACGTGATGATCATGCACTGATCACTTGGATATCATGCACTGATCACGTGGCTGATCATACACTGTTCACGTGTCTGACCATGCACTGATCACGTGGCTGATCATACACTGCTCAGGTAACTGATCATGCACTGATCACGTGGCTATCATGCACTGATCACGTGGCTGAACATGCACTGTTCACGTGGCTGATCACACACCTGTCACGTGACATATCATGCACTGATCACGTGGCACTCATGCACTGATCACGTGGCTGATTATACTCTGCTCATGTAACTGATCATGCACACATCACGTGGCTATCATGCACTGCTCACGTGGCTCGTCATGGAAAGGTCACGTAGCTACCATATACTGGTCACGTGACTGATCATGCACAGATCACGTCAATGATCATGCACTGTTTACGTGACTGATCATGTACTGATCACGTGACTGATCATGCACTGATCACGTAATTGATCCTGCACTGATCACGTGGCTCAACATGCACTGATCACGTGGCTGATCACACATGTATCACGTGACTGATCATGCACTGATCACGTGGCTCTCATGCACTGATCATGTGGCTATCATGCACTGATCACGTAGCTATCATGCACTGATCACGTGGTTGATCACGCAATGATCACGTAGCTACCATGTACTGGTCATGTGACTGATAATGCACTGATCACGTAATTGATCCTGCACTGATCACATGGCTCATCACGCACTGATCCGGTGGCTGATCACACACGTATCACGTGACTGATCATGTACAGATCACGTAAATAATCATGAAGTGATCACGTGGCTATCCTGCACTTATCACGTGGATAACATGCACTGATCACGTGGCTGATCACACACGTATCACGTGACTGATCATGCACTGATCACGTGGCTATCATGCACTGATCACGTGGCTATCATGCACTGATCACGTGGCTGACCATGCAATGATCACGTAGCTACCATGCACTGGTCACGTGACTGATCATGCACTGATCAGGTAATTGATCAGGCACTGATCACGTGACTGATCATGCACTGATCACGTGGCTATAATGCACTGCTCACGTGGCTGATCATGCAATGATCACGCAGCTACCATGTACTGGTCACATGACTGATCATGCACTGATCACATAATTGATCATGCACTGATCCCCTGGCTTATCATGCATTGATTATGTGACTGATCATGTGCTGATCATGTTTGGTGTCACACACTGATCATGTGCCTCTGGAGGCAATGAACATAGAGCTGAGTAGGCAGGAATCGGTCAGCAGGCTATAATCATGGAACTCACCTCTGAGAAATCATGCTGCTCAGCTGGCAATAATCAAGTAGATGAGCAGGTAGGAATTACGCAGCACAGGTGGCAATTGTCAAGGAGATGACAGGCAGGAATCATGCAGCTCAGCTGGAAATTGTCAAGCAGATGAGCAGACAGTAATCACGCAGCTCAGCAGGCCCTGATCACGTGACTGAGCATGCACTGTTCACGTGGCTGATCACACATCTCTCACGTGACTGATCATGCACTGATCATGTGACTGATCATGCACTGATCACGTGGCTATCATGCACTGATCACTTGGCTGGACATACACTGATCACGTGCCTGGTCATGCACTGATCACGTGGCTGATCATGCACTGATCACGTGACTATCATGCACTGATCACTTGGCTGGACATACACTGATCACGTGCCTGGTCATGCACTGATCACGTGGCGATCATGCACTGCTCATGTGGCTGATCATGCGATGATCATGTAGCTACCGTGTACAGGTCACGTGAATGAACATACACCCATCAGGTGACTGATCATGCACTGATCACGTAATTGATCATCCACTGATCACGTGACTGATCATGCACTGATCACGTGACTGATCATGCACTGATCACGTGGCTATCATGCACTGATCACTTGGCTAGTCATACACTGATCACGTGCCTGGTCATGCACAGATTACATGACTGATCATGCACTGAACACGTGATTGATCATGCACTGATCACGTGGCTATCATGCACTACTCACGTGGCTGATCATGCAATGACCATGTAGCTACCATGTACCGGTCAGGTGACTGATCATACACCCATTAGGTGACGGATCATGCACTGATCACGTCGCTGATCATACACTGACCACCTGCCTGGTCATGCACAGATCACGTGACAAATCATGAACTGATCACATAGCTATCATGAAATGTTCACCTGGCTGATCATGCACTGATCACGTGGCTGATCATGCACTGATACCGTGACTGAGCATGGACTGATCACATGACTATCATGTAGTGATCACGTGACTTAATGGCGCTGATCATGTGACTGATCATGCGCTGATCATGTTTGCTATCATACACTGATCATGTGCCTCTGGAGGCAATATACAAAGAGCTGAGTAGGCACGAATCAAACAGTCAGCAGGCAATAATCATGGAACTCAGGTGTGAGGAATCATGCTGCTCAGCTGGCAATAATCAAGCAGCTGAGCAGGCAGGAATTACACAGCACAGCTGGCAATTGTCAAGCAGATGACAGGCAGGAATCATGCAGCTCAGCTGGCAATTGTCAAGCAGATGAGCAGACAGTAATCACGCAGCTCAGCAGGCCCTGATCACGTGACTGAGCATGCACTGTTCACGTGGCTGATCATACACTGATCACGTGATGATCATGCACTGATCACTTGGATATCATGCACTGATCACGTGGCTGATCATACACTGTTCACGTGTCTGACCATGCACTGATCACGTGGCTGATCATACACTGCTCAGGTAAATGATCATGCACTGATCACGTGGCTATCATGCACTGATCACGTGGCTGAACATGCACTGTTCACGTGGCTGATCACACACCTGTCACGTGACATATCATGCACTGATCACGTGGCACTCATGCACTGATCACGTGGCTGATTATACTCTGCTCATGTAACTGATCATGCACACATCACGTGGCTATCATGCACTGCTCACGTGGCTCGTCATGGAAAGGTCACGTAGCTACCATATACTGGTCACGTGACTGATCATGCACAGATCACGTGAATGATCATGCACTGTTTACGGGACTGATCATGTACTGATCACGTGACTGATCATGCACTGATCACGTAATTGATCCTGCACTGATCACGTGGCTCAACATGCACTGATCACGTGGCTGATCACACATGTATCACGTGACTGATCATGCACTGATCACGTGGCTCTCATGCACTGATCATGTGGCTATCATGCACTGATCACGTAGCTATCATGCACTGATCACGTGGTTGATCACGCAATGATCACGTAGCTACCATGTACTGGTCATGTGACTGATCATGCACTGATCACGTAATTGATCCTGCACTGATCACATGGCTCAACACGCACTGATCTGGTGGCTGATCACACACGTATCACGTGACTGATCATGTACAGATCACGTAAATAATCATGAAGTGATCACGTGGCTATCCTGCACTGATCACGTGGATAACATGCACTGATCACGTGGCTGATCACACACGTATCACGTGACTGATCATGCACTGATCACGTGGCTATCATGCACTGATCACGTGGCTATCATGCACTGATCACGTGGCTGATCATGCAATGATCACGTAGCTACCATGCACTGGTCACGTGACTGATCATGCACTGATCAGGTAATTGATCAGGCACTGATCACGTGACTGATCATGCACTGATCACGTGGCTATAATGCACTGCTCACGTGGCTGATCATGCAATGATCACGCAGCTACCATGTACTGGTCACATGACTGATCATGCACTGATCACATAATTGATCATGCACTGATCCCCTGGCTTATCATGCATTGATTATGTGACTGATCATGTGCTGATCATGTTTGGTGTCACACACTGATCATGTGCCTCTGGAGGCAATGAACATAGAGCTGAGTAGGCAGGAATCAGTCAGCAGGCTATAATCATGGAACTCACCTCTGAGAAATCATGCTGCTCAGCTGGCAATAATCAAGTAGATGAGCAGGCAGGAATTACGCAGCACAGGTGGCAATTGTCAAGGAGATGACAGGCAGGAATCGTGCAGCTCAGCTGGAAATTGTCAAGCAGATGAGCAGACAGTAATCACGCAGCTCAGCAGGCCCTGATCACGTGACTGAGCATGCACTGTTCACGTGGCTGATCACACATCTCTCACGTGACTGATCATGCACTGATCATGTGACTGATCATGCACTGATCACGTGGCTATCATGCACTGATCACTTGGCTGGACATACACTGATCACGTGCCTGGTCATGCACTGATCACGTGGCTGATCATGCACTGATCACGTGGCTATCATGCACTGATCACTTGGCTGGACATACACTGATCACGTGCCTGGTCATGCACTGATCACGTGGCTGATCATGCACTGATCACGTGGCTATCATGCACTGATCACTTGGCTGGACATACACTGATCACGTGCCTGGTCATGCACTGATCACGTGGCTGATCATGCACTGATCACGTGGCTATCATGCACTGATCACTTGGCTGGACATACACTGATCACATGCCTGGTCATGCACTGATCACGTGGCGATCATGCACTGCTCATGTGGCTGATCATGCGATGATCATGTAGCTACCGTGTACAGGTCACGTGAATGAACATACACCCATCAGGTGACTGATCATGCACTGATCACGTAATTGATCATCCACTGATCACGTGACTGATCATGCACTGATCACGTGACTGATCATGCACTGATCACGTGGCTATCATGCACTGATCACTTGGCTAGTCATACACTGATCACGTGCCTGGTCATGCACAGATTACATGACTGATCATGCACTGAACACGTGATTGATCATGCACTGATCACGTGGCTATCATGCACTACTCACGTGGCTGATCATGCAATGACCATGTAGCTACCATGTACCGGTCAGGTGACTGATCATACACCCATTAGGTGACGGATCATGCACTGATCACGTCGCTGATCATACACTGACCACCTGCCTGGTCATGCACAGATCACGTGACAAATCATGAACTGATCACATAGCTATCATGAAATGTTCACCTGGCTGATCATGCACTGATCACGTGGCTGATCATGCACTGATACCGTGACTGAGCATGGACTGATCACATGACTATCATGTAGTGATCACGTGACTTAATGGCGCTGATCATGTGACTGATCATGCGCTGATCATGTTTGCTATCATACACTGATCATGTGCCTCTGGAGGCAATATACAAAGAGCTGAGTAGGCACGAATCAAACAGTCAGCAGGCAATAATCATGGAACTCAGGTGTGAAGAATCATGCTGCTCAGCTGGCAATAATCAAGCAGCTGAGCAGTCAGGAATTCCACAGCACAGCTGGCAATTGTCAAGCAGATGACAGGCAGGAATCATGCAGCTCAGCTGGCAATTGTCAAGCAGATGAGCAGACAGTAATCACGCAGCTCAGCAGGCCCTGATCACGTGACTGAGCATGCACTGTTCACGTGGCTGATCATACACTGATCACGTGATGATCATGCACTGATCACTTGGATATCATGCACTGATCACGTGGCTGATCATACACTGTTCACGTGTCTGACCATGCACTGATCACGTGGCTGATCATACACTGCTCACGTAACTGATCATGCACTGATCACGTGGCTATCATGCACTGATCACGTGGCTGAACATGCACTGTTCACGTGGCTGATCACACACCTGTCACGTGACATATCATGCACTGATCACGTGGCACTCATGCACTGATCACGTGGCTGATTATACTCTGCTCATGTAACTGATCATGCACACATCACGTGGCTATCATGCACTGCTCACGTGGCTCATCATGGAAAGCTCACGTAGCTACCATATACTGGTCACGTGACTGATCATGCACAGATCACGTCAATGATCATGCACTGTTTACGGGACTGATCATGTACTGATCACGTGACTGATCATGCACTGATCACGTAATTGATCCTGCACTGATCACGTGGCTCAACATGCACTGATCACGTGGCTGATCACACATGTATCACGTGACTGATCATGCACTGATCACGTGGCTCTCATGCACTGATCACGTAGCTATCATGCACTGATCACGTGGTTGATCACGCAATGATGACGTATCTACCATGTACTGGTCATGTGACTGATCATGCACTGATCACGTAATTGATCCTGCACTGATCACATGGCTCATCACGCACTGATCCGGTGGCTGATCACACACGTATCACGTGACTGATCATGTACAGATCACGTAAATAATCATGAAGTGATCACGTGGCTATCCTGCACTGATCACGTGGATAACATGCACTGATCACGTGGCTGATCACACACGTATCACGTGACTGATCATGCACTGATCACGTGGCTATCATGCACTGATCACGTGGCTATCATGCACTGATCACGTGGCTGATCATGCAATGATCACGTAGCTACCATGCACTGGTCACGTGACTGATCATGCACTGATCAGGTCATTGATCATGCACTGATCACGTGACTGATCATGCACAGATCACGTGACTGATCATGCACTGATCACGTGGCTATAATGCACTGCTCACCTGGCTGACCATGCAATGACCATGTAGCTACCATGTACCGGTCAGGTGACTGATCATACACCCATTAGGTGACGGATCATGCACTGATCACGTCGCTGATCATACACTGACCACCTGCCTGGTCATGCACAGATCACGTGACAAATCATGAACTGATCACATAGCTATCATGAAATGTTCACCTGGCTGATCATGCACTGATCACGTGGCTGATCATGCACTGATACCGTGACTGAGCATGGACTGATCACATGACTATCATGTAGTGATCACGTGACTTAATGGCGCTGATCATGTGACTGATCATGCGCTGATCATGTTTGCTATCATACACTGATCATGTGCCTCTGGAGGCAATATACAAAGAGCTGAGTAGGCACGAATCAAACAGTCAGCAGGCAATAATCATGGAACTCAGGTGTGAGGAATCATGCTGCTCAGCTGGCAATAATCAAGCAGCTGAGCAGTCAGGAATTACACAGCACAGCTGGCAATTGTCAAGCAGATGACAGGCAGGAATCATGCAGCTCAGCTGGCAATTGTCAAGCAGATGAGCAGACAGTAATCACGCAGCTCAGCAGGCCCTGATCACGTGACTGAGCATGCACTGTTCACGTGGCTGATCATACACTGATCACGTGATGATCATGCACTGATCACTTGGATATCATGCACTGATCACGTGGCTGATCATACACTGTTCACGTGTCTGACCATGCACTGATCACGTGGCTGATCATACACTGCTCAGGTAAATGATCATGCACTGATCACGTGGCTATCATGCACTGATCACGTGGCTGAACATGCACTGTTCACGTGGCTGATCACACACCTGTCACGTGACATATCATGCACTGATCACGTGGCACTCATGCACTGATCACGTGGCTGATTATACTCTGCTCATGTAACTGATCATGCACACATCACGTGGCTATCATGCACTGCTCACGTGGCTCGTTATGGAAAGCTCACGTAGCTACCATATACTGGTCACGTGACTGATCATGCACAGATCACGTCAATGATCATGCACTGTTTACGGGACTGATCATGTACTGATCACGTGACTGATCATGCACTGATCACGTAATTGATCCTGCACTGATCACGTGGCTCAACATGCACTGATCACGTGGCTGATCACACATGTATCACGTGACTGATCATGCACTGATCACGTGGCTCTCATGCACTGATCACGTAGCTATCATGCACTGATCACGTGGTTGATCACGCAATGATCACGTAGCTACCATGTACTGGTCATGTGACTGATCATGCACTGATCACGTAATTGATCCTGCACTGATCACATGGCTCATCACGCACTGATCCGGTGGCTGATCACACACGTATCACGTGACTGATCATGTACAGAACACGTAATTAATCATGAAGTGATCACGTGGCTATCCTGCACTGATCACGTGGATAACATGCACTGATCACGTGGCTGATCACACACGTATCACGTGACTGATCATGCACTGATCACGTGGCTATCATGCACTGATCACGTGGCTATCATGCACTGATCACGTGGCTGATCATGCAATGATCACGTAGCTACCATGCACTGGTCACGTGACTGATCATGCACTGATCAGGTCATTGATCATGCACTGATCACGTGACTGATCATGCACAGATCACGTGACTGATCATGCACTGATCACGTGGCTATAATGCACTGCTCACGTGGCTGATCATGCAATGATCACGCAGCTACCATGTACTGGTCACATGACTGGATCATGCACTGATCACATAATTGATCATGCACTGATCCCCTGGCTTATCATGCATTGATTATGTGACTGATCATGTGCTGATCATGTTTGGTGTCACACACTGATCATGTGCCTCTGGAGGCAATGAACATAGAGCTGAGTAGGCAGGAATCAGTCAGCAGGCTATAATCATGGAACTCACCTCTGAGAAATCATGCTGCTCAGCTGGCAATAATCAAGTAGATGAGCAGGCAGGAATTACGCAGCACAGGTGGCAATTGTCAAGGAGATGACAGGCAGGAATCGTGCAGCTCAGCTGGAAATTGTCAAGCAGATGAGCAGACAGTAATCACGCAGCTCAGCAGGCCCCTGATCACGTGACTGAGCATGCACTGTTCACGTGGCTGATCACACATCTCTCACGTGACTGATCATGCACTGATCATGTGACTGATCATGCACTGATCACGTGGCTATCATGCACTGATCACTTGGCTGGACATACACTGATCACGTGCCTGGTCATGCACTGATCACGTGGCTGATCATGCACTGATCACGTGGCTATCATGCACTGATCACTTGGCTGGACATACACTGATCACATGCCTGGTCATGCACTGATCACGTGGCGATCATGCACTGCTCATGTGGCTGATCATGCGATGATCATGTAGCTACCGTGTACAGGTCACGTGAATGAACATACACCCATCAGGTGACTGATCATGCACTGATCACGTAATTGATCATCCACTGATCACGTGACTGATCATGCACTGATCACGTGACTGATCATGCACTGATCACGTGGCTATCATGCACTGATCACTTGGCTAGTCATACACTGATCACGTGCCTGGTCATGCACAGATTACATGACTGATCATGCACTGAACACGTGATTGATCATGCACTGATCACGTGGCTATCATGCACTACTCACGTGGCTGATCATGCAATGACCATGTAGCTACCATGTACCGGTCAGGTGACTGATCATACACCCATTAGGTGACGGATCATGCACTGATCACGTCGCTGATCATACACTGACCACCTGCCTGGTCATGCACAGATCACGTGACAAATCATGAACTGATCACATAGCTATCATGAAATGTTCACCTGGCTGATCATGCACTGATCACGTGGCTGATCATGCACTGATACCGTGACTGAGCATGGACTGATCACATGACTATCATGTAGTGATCACGTGACTTAATGGCGCTGATCATGTGACTGATCATGCGCTGATCATGTTTGCTATCATACACTGATCATGTGCCTCTGGAGGCAATATACAAAGAGCTGAGTAGGCACGAATCAAACAGTCAGCAGGCAATAATCATGGAACTCAGGTGTGAGGAATCATGCTGCTCAGCTGGCAATAATCAAGCAGCTGAGCAGGCAGGAATTACACAGCACAGCTGGCAATTGTCAAGCAGATGACAGGCAGGAATCATGCAGCTCAGCTGGCAATTGTCAAGCAGATGAGCAGACAGTAATCACGCAGCTCAGCAGGCCCTGATCACGTGACTGAGCATGCACTGTTCACGTGGCTGATCATACACTGATCACGTGATGATCATGCACTGATCACTTGGATATCATGCACTGATCACGTGGCTGATCATACACTGTTCACGGTGTCTGACCATGCACTGATCACGTGGCTGATCATACACTGCTCAGGTAACTGATCATGCACTGATCACGTGGCTATCATGCACTGATCACGTGGCTGAACATGCACTGTTCACGTGGCTGATCACACACCTGTCACGTGACATATCATGCACTGATCACGTGGCACTCATGCACTGATCACGTGGCTGATTATACTCTGCTCATGTAACTGATCATGCACACATCACGTGGCTATCATGCACTGCTCACGTGGCTCGTCATGGAAAGGTCACGTAGCTACCATATACTGGTCACGTGACTGATCATGCACAGATCACGTCAATGATCATTGCACTGTTTACGTGACTGATCATGTACTGATCACGTGACTGATCATGCACTGATCACGTAATTGATCCTGCACTGATCACGTGGCTCAACATGCACTGATCACGTGGCTGATCACACATGTATCACGTGACTGATCATGCATGATCACGTGGCTCTCATGCACTGATCATGTGGCTATCATGCACTGTCACGTAGCTATCATGCACTGATCACGTGGTTGATCACGCAATGATCACGTAGCTACCATGTACTGGTCATGGTGACTGATCATGCACTGATCACGTAATTGATCCTGCACTGGATCACATGGCTCATCACGCACTGATCCGGTGGCTGATCACACACGTATCACGTGACTGATCATGTACAGATCACGGTAAATAATCATGAAGTGATCACGTGGCTATCCTGCACTGATCACGTGGATAACATGCACTGATCACGTGGCTGATCACACACGTATCACGTGACTGATCATGCACTGATCACGTGGCTATCATGCACTGATCACGTGGCTATCATGCACTGATCACGTGGCTGATCATGCAATGATCACGTAGCTACCATGCACTGGTCACGTGACTGATCATGCACTGATCAGGTAATTGATCAGGCACTGATCACGTGACTGATCATGCACTGATCACGTGGCTATAATGCACTGCTCACGTGGCTGATCATGCAATGAATCACCGCAGCTACCATGTACTGGTCACATGACTGATCATGCACTGATCACATAATTGATCATGCACTGATCCCCTGGCTTATCATGCATTGATTATGTGACTGATCATGTGCTGATCATGTTTGGTGTCACACACTGATCATGTGCCTCTGGAGGCAATGAACATAGAGCTGAGTAGGCAGGAATCAGTCAGCAGGCTATAATCATGGAACTCACCTCTGAGAAATCATGCTGCTCAGCTGGCAATAATCAAGTAGATGAGCAGGCAGGAATTACGCAGCACAGGTGGCAATTGTCAAGGAGATGACAGGCAGGAATCGTGCAGCTCAGCTGGAAATTGTCAAGCAGATGAGCAGACAGTAATCACGCAGCTCAGCAGGCCCTGATCACGTGACTGAGCATGCACTGTTCACGTGGCTGATCACACATCTCTCACGTGACTGATCATGCACTGATCATGTGACTGATCATGCACTGATCACGTGGCTATCATGCACTGATCACTTGGCTGGACATACACTGATCACGTGCCTGGTCATGCACTGATCACGTGGCTGATCATGCACTGATCACGTGGCTATCATGCACTGATCACTTGGCTGACATACACTGATCACGTGCCTGGTCATGCACTGATCACGTGGCGATCATGCACTGCTCATGTGGCTGATCATGCGATGATCATGTAGCTACCGTGTACAGGTCAGTGAATGAACATACACCCATCAGGTGACTGATCATGCACTGATCACGTCGCTGATCATACACTGACCACCTGCCTGGTCATGCACAGATCACGTGACAAATCATGAATGATCACATAGCTATCATGAAATGTTCACCTGGCTGATCATGCACTGATCACGTGGCTGATCATGCACTGATACCGTGACTGAGCATGGACTGATCACATGACTATCATGTAGTGATCACGTGACTTAATTGGCGCTGATCATGTGACTGATCATGCGCTGATCATGTTTGCTATCATACACTATCATTGTGCCTCTGGAGCAATAAACAAAGAGGCTGAGTAGGCACGAATCAAACAGTCAGCAGGCAATAATCATGGAACTCAGGTGTGAGGGAATCATGCTGCTCAGCTGGCAATAATCAAAGCAGCTGAGCAGGCAGGAATTACACAGCCACAGCTGGCAATTGTCAAGCAGATGACAGGCAGGAATCATGCAGCTCAGCTGGCAATTGTCAAGCAGATGAGCAGACAGTAATCACGCAGCCTCAGCAGGCCCCTGATCACGTGACTGAGCACAAGTTCACCGTGGCTATCAACACGATCACCGTGAGATCATGCACTGATCAACTGGATATCAAGCACTGATCACGTGGCTGATCATACACTGTTCACGTGTCCTACCAGCACTAATCAACTGCTATCATACACGCTCACTGGTAACTGATCATGCCGCACATGCCGCACTGATCACGTGGCGAACATGCACCTGTCACTGTGCTGATCACACACCTGTCACCACATTCATGCACTGAATCACTGCAACTCAGGCACTGATCACGTGCGATGATACCTGCTCACGTAACTGATATGGGCACACATCACGTGGCTATCATGCACTGCTCACGTGGCTCGTCATGGAAAGCTCACGTAGCTACCATATACTGGTTCACGTGACTGATCATGCACAGATCACGTCAATGATCATGCACTGTTACGGGACTGATCATGTACTGATCACGTGACTATCATGCACTGATCACGTAATTGATCCTGCACTGATCACGTGGCTCAACATGCACTGATCACGTGGCTGATCACACATGTATCACGTGACTGATCATGCACTGATCATGTGGCTATCATGCACTGATCACGTAGCTATCATGCACTGATCACGTGGTTGATCCACCGCAATGACTCGACGCTAAGCTACCCAGGCTGTACTGGTCATCGTCGACTGATCATGGCACTGATCACGTAATTGATCCTGCACTGATCACATGGCTCAACACGCACTGATCTGGTGGCTGATCACACACGTATCACGTGACTGATCATGTACAGATCACGTAAATAATCATGAAGTGATCACGTGGCTATCCTGCACTGATCACGTGGATAACATGCACTGATCACGTGGCTGATCACACACGTATCACGTGACTGATCATGGCACTGATCACGTGGCTATCATGCACTGATCACGTGGCTATCATGCACTGATCACGTGGCTGATCATGCAATGATCACGTAGCTACCATGCACTGGGTCACGTGACTGATCATGCCACTGATCACGGTAAATTGATGCAGGCAGCTGATCACGCTGACTGATCATGCACTGATCACGTGCGACTATAATGCACTGGCTCTACGTGGGCTGATTCATGCATGATTCACGCACGCTACCATGTACTGCGTCACATGACTGTCATGCGCCCTGATCAGCTAATTAAGCTCATCACTGTAGGTCCCCTGGCTTATCATGCATTGATTATGTGACTGATCATGTGCTGATCATGTTTGGTGTCACACACTGATCATGTGCCTCTGGAGGGCAATGAACATAGAGCTGAGTAGGCAGGAATCAGTCAGCAGCTATAATCATGGAACTCACCTCTGAGAAATCATGCTGCTCAGCTGGCAATAATCAAGTAGATGAGCAGGCAGGAATTACGCAGCACAGGTGGCAATTGTCAAGGAGATGACAGGCAGGAATCGTGCAGCTCAGCTGGCAATTGTCAAGCAGATGAGCAGATAGTAATCACGCAGCTCAGCAGGCCCTGATCACGTGACTGAGCATGCACTGTTCACGTGGCTGATCACACATCTCTCACGTGACTGATCATGCACTGATCATGTGACTGATCATGCACTGATCACGTGGCTATCATGCACTGATCACTTGGCTGGACATACACTGATCACTTGCCTGGTCATGCACTGATCACGTGGCTGATCATGCACTGATCACGTGGCTATCATGCACTGATCACTTGGCTGGACATACACTGATCACGTGCCTGGTCATGCACTGATCACGTGGCGATCATGCACTGCTCATGTGGCTGATCATGCGATGATCATGTAGCTACCGTGTACAGTCACGTGAATAACATACACCCATCAGGTGACTGATCATGCAGTACTGATTCACGTAATTGATCATCCACTGATCACGTGACTGATCATGCACTGATCACGTGACTGATCATGCCACTGATCACGTGGCTATCATGCACTGATCACTTGGCTAGTCATACACTGATCACGTGCCTGGTTCATGCCATCAGATTACATGCTGATTCATGCACTTGAAACACGGTGAATTGATCATGCACTGATCACATGGCTTCATCATGCACTAGCTCACGTGGCTTGATCATGCCAATGGACCATGTAGCCTACCATGTACCGAGGTCAGGTGAACTGGATCATACAACCCATTATGGTGACGGATCATGCACTGATTCACGTCGCTGATCATACACTGACCACCTGCCTGGTCATGCACAGATCACGTGACAAATCATGAACTGATCACATAGCTATCATGAAATGTTCACCTGGCTGATCATGCACTGATCACGTGGCTGATCATGCACTGATACCGTGACTGAGCATGGACTGATACATGACTATCATGTATGATCACGTGACTTAATGGCGCTGATTCATGTGACTGATCATGCGCTGATCATGTTTGCTATCATACACTGATCATGTGCCTCTGGAGGCAATATACAAAAAGCTGAGTAGGCACGAAATCAAACAGTCAGCAGGCAATAATCATGGAACTCAGGTGTGAGGATCATGCTGCTCAGCTGGCAATAATCAAGCAGCTGAGCAGGCAGGGAATTACACAGCACAGCTGGCAATTGTCAAGCAGATGACAGGCAGGAATCATGCAGCTCAGCTGGCAATTGTCAAGCAGATGAGCAGACAGTAATCACGCAGCTCAGCAGGCCCTGATCACGTGACTGAGCATGCACTGTTCACGTGGCTGATCATACACTGATCACGTGATGATCATGCACTTGATCACTTGGATATCATGGCACTGATCACGTGGCTGATCATACACTGTTCACGTGTCTGACCATGCACTGATCACGTGGCTGATCATACACTGCTCAGGTAAATGATCATGCACTGATCACGTGGCTATCATGCACTGATCACGTGGCTGAACATGCACTGTTCACGTGGCTGATCACACACCTGTCACGTGACATATCATGCACTGATCACGTGGCACTCATGCACTGATCACGTGGCTGATTATACTCTGCTCATGTAACTGATCATGCACACATCACGTGCTATCCTGCACTGCTCACGTGGCTCGTCATGGAAGGTCACGTAGCTACCATATACTGCGTCACGTGACTGATCATGCACAGATCACGTCAATGATCATGCACTGTTTACATGACTGATCATGGACTGATCACGTGACTGATCATGGCACTTATCACGTAATTGATCCTGCACTGATTCACGTGGCCTCAACATGCACTGATCACGTGGCTCTCATGCACTGATCATGTGGCTATCATGCACTGATCACGTAGCTATCATGCACTGATCACGTGGCTGATCACGCAATGTTCACGTAACTACCATGTACTGGTCATGTGACTGATCATGCACTGATCACGTAATTGATCCTGCACTGATCACATGGCTCATCACGCACTGATCCGGTGGCTGATCACACACGTATCACGTGACTGATCATGTACAGATCACGTAAATAATCATGAAGTGATCAGGTGGCTATCCTGCACTGATCACGTGGATAACATGCACTGATCACGTGGCTGATCACACACGTATCACGTGACTGATCATGCACTGATCACGTGGCTATCATGCACTGATCACGTGGCTATCATGCACTTGTCACGTGGCTGATCATGCAATGATTCACCGTGAGCTACCATGCACTGGTCACGTGACTGATCATGCACTGATCAGGTAATTGATCATGCACTGATCACGTGACTGATCATGCACAGATCACGTGACTGATCATGCACTGATCACGTGGCTATAATGCACTGCTCACGTGGCTGATCATGCAATGATCACGCAGCTACCATGTACTGGTCACATGACTGATCATGCACTGATCACATAATTGATCATGCACTGATCCCCTGGCTTATCATGCATTGATTATGTGACTGATCATGTGCTGATCATGTTTGGTGTCACACACTGATCATGTGCCTCTGGAGGCAATGAACATAGAGCTGAGTAGGCAGGAATCAGTCAGCAGGCTATAATCATGGAACTCACCTCTGAGAAATCATGCTGCTCAGCTGGCAATAATCAAGTAGATGAGCAGGCAGGAATTACGCAGCACAGGTGGCAATTGTCAAGGAGATGACAGGCAGGAATCGTGCAGCTCAGCTGGAAATTGTCAAGCAGATGAGCAGACAGTAATCACGCAGCTCAGCAGGCCCTGATCACGTGACTGAGCATGCACTGTTCACGTGGCTGATCACACATCTCTCACGTGGACTGATCATGCACTGATTCATGTGACTGATCATGCACTGATCACGTGGCTATCATGCACTGATCACTTGGCTGGACATACACTGATCACGTGCCTGGTCATGCATGATCACGTGGCTGATCATGCACTGATACGTGGCTTCATGCACTGATCCACTTGGCTGGACATACACTGATCACGTGCCTGGTCATGCACTGAATCACGTGGCGATCATGCACTGCTCATGTGGCTGATCATGCGATGATCATGTAGCTACCGTGTACAGGTCACGTGAATGAACATACACCCATCAGGTGACTGATCATGCACTGATCACGTAATTGATCATCCACTGAATCACGTGACTGATTCATGCACTGATCACGTGACTGATCATGCACTGATCACGTGGCTATCATGCACTGATCACTTGCTAGTCATACACTGATCACAGTGCCTGGTCATGCACAGATTACATGACTGATCATGCACTGAACACGTGATTGATCATGCACTGATCACGTGGCTATCATGCACTACTCACGTGGCTGATCATGCAATGACCATGTAGCTACATGTACCGGTCAGGTGACTGATCATCACACCCATTAGGTGACGGATCATGCACTGATCACGTCCGCTGATCATACACTGACCACCTGCCTGGTCATGCACAGATCACGTGACAAATCATGAACTGATCACATCAGCTATCATGAAATGTTCACCTGGCTGATCATGCACTGATCACGTGGCTGATCATGCACTGATACCGTGACTGAGCATGGACTGATCACATGACTATCATGTAGTGATCACGTGACTTAATGGCGCTGATCATGTGACTGATCATGCGCTGATCATGTTTGCTATCATACACTGATCATGTGCCTCTGGAGGCAATATACAAAGAGCTGAGTAGGCACGAATCAAACAGTCAGC